>NC_058418.1:5138529-5213195 GCF_002201575.2 Neomonachus schauinslandi
CCTGCTCGGCGGGGAGTCTTCTCCCTCTGACCCTCCCTCCTCTCATGTGCTCTCTGTCTCTGTCATTCTCTCGGTCTCAAATAAATAAATAAAATCTTAAAAAAAAAAAAAAAAAAAAAACCTTCCAGGGGCAAAAGCGCACACCAACCTGGTTTCTGTCAGGCCCAAGGGAAAAACCGAAACGTTGACGTTCTGTGAACTCCTCAGCGTGTGGTGGCCCAGGGACCCGAGGCCTCCGGAGAAGCACGAACGACGGTTTCCGGTATTTCTGGAGAGGCAATGTGTCCGCGCGCTCCTGGTGGCCGTGGGGGCGGCCACGTTGGGACGTCCGACTGCGCAGGGCAAAGGGGTGGGTTCGCGGCCAGAGCGGTTGAAGGCCGGGACGGTGAGGAGCTACTGCAATTATCTCAGATCCTCAACGTGCACTTTTGCGGAAGTTTGGTAAATTTTCAAAGTCTGGAGCCTGGGGAGGCAAACGTGGTGCAGGCTACATTGCGTTCCGCAGGCTGGACAGGAAGCAACATGGCCGAGAGGTATATTATCCACTTCGTATTAAAAAAAAAAAAAAAGTTTCCAGGGGTGCCTGGGTGGCTGAGTCTGTTAAGCACGCCACTCTTGATTTCTGCTCAGGTCATAATCTCAGGGTCCTGAAATCACCGCCCCACCCCAGCCCACCCCCAAACCCCCTTCCCGCGTGGGGCCCGTCCTCAATGGGGAGTTCGCTTGAGATTACATCTCTCCCTCTGCCCCTTTCCTGCCCCACCCCAGCCCCAACACACACTTTCTTTCAAATAAATCAATCTTAAAAAAAAAAGGTTTCCAGGGGCGCCTGGGTGGCTCAGTTGGTTGGGCGACTGCCTTCGGCTCAGGTCATGATCCCGGAGTCCTGGGATCGAGTCCCGCATCGGGCTCCCGGCTCGGCAGAGAGCCTGCTTCTCCCTCTGACCCTATCCCCTCTCATGCTGTTTTTTTCTCTCTCTCTCTCTCAAATAAATAAATAAATAAAATCTAAAAAAAAAAAAAAGTTAGAGTCCTAGACTTCAGCCTCAGAGATTCTGGTCTAGGACGCGTGGGGTGTGACTTAGGAGTTTGCATTCTTTTAAGTTTCTCAGATCTGAGACAAAAGGCCTGTCATAGACAATCATTAGAAACAATTGTAAAATGTTCTATGGTTACAAATATTATGAGGGGTGATTCCCCTCACCACTTCTGTCTTGGCTCAAATTATATCCAGAAAAGCCCAGGGAGGGGGGAGGAGGGGGGGGGGAAGAACCTCCCCTATTACTACCTATACATTACTGTAAATTAATATTACTAGGCTTTTTCTTCATAGTATTTATCGCTTCCTAAGATTATATAATCCACTCTCTCCCTGACTAGATTGTAAGGTCTATAAAGGCTGTTCTGTTGCCTGTTTTGTTCAGTAATGTATCCTCAGTGTGCAGAACAGTGCCTTGCATAGTGTTGGTGCTTCAAAATATATCTGAAGGAATGAATACCAACAACCTGGTATTTCAGATTGAACGCTGAGATAGCCACGGGATGGGAAATTACTTTTCCTTTGAGAGAACTGTTTGTAACTTGGATAGGTGGATAACTATGTGGTATTTATGAAAATAAGGGAAAGTACTCAATAGTGAGAGGGCCAAGAGCCCCACTCCCAGAAGAGGGAGAAGGAATAATGCTGAGAAAGCACGTGTCTCAATTCAGCAGCGAACAGTGCAGCTGGAATCTTTGATATGGTGGCAACTCTCAAGGGTGATGGTTCTGTGGACAAATACAAAGGTTCTTCTCCACGACATCCCTGAGGGAACTCATCTCCCATTTCTTATATTCTCCATTCTTAGAGACTAAGATTCTTGTCCTCCTTTTTATTCTATTTATTCTGGGGATCCCTTTTTTTCTGTTCTGCCCAGTTTATATTAAGTTATTGAGTCTCTAATCACACACAATTTGGAAGGAGACATCTGTGTTCTTTAGAACTGCTTTCAAATGACTTATTGCTTCCTTCAATGACAAAACATTCTGACTAGTCCATTGACTAACTTATTCACTTTCCAAACCAACAGATTTGTCTTAATTTTTCTGTGCTGGGAAATATAAAATCATGCAAACCAATATCCTCCAGGATAAATTACTGGAAATTATGACAGATTTCTCTCAGTCTGTGCTTTTTAGCCATATAGTTAGCTACAAAATTTGGTTCACTGTGCTATCCAATGGGGTAGCCACTAGTCGCATATGGCTATTGAGCACTTGAAATTTGGTTTAGTGCAACGGAGGAACTGATTTTTTGTTTTTAAAACTTTAAAATTTAAATAGCAAAAAAAAAAGTCAAGGAATGTTTAATCTACTTGGGAAGGTAAGACATGGACATTAAAAGAATAACTTACTTATATCCTATGGTGCTTTAAAGTCCATTAAGAGTCCTTGCCCTCCACAGAAGTAATATTGAACAAGAAATTATCATAACCCCTTGAACCAATTACAGTGGTCACCCTTTATCCATGGTTTCACTTTCAGGGATTTCAGTTACCTTAAGTCAGAGGTGGTCTGGAAGCAGATGATCCTCCTGACATTAACAGTAACCTAACCCTAAGTCACCATTCCTACATGTCACTTCATATCGCGTGGAATTTTATCATCTCACATCCTCACAGGAAGAAGGGTGAGTACGGGACAATAAAATGTTTTGACATTCACATAACTTTTATTACAGTATAGTTATAATTGTTCTATTTTATTACTAGTTTTGGTGTTAATTCTTAGTATGCCTAATTTATAGACTTTACCATAGGTGTGTCTGTATAAGAAAAAACATACTGTATGTTCAGTACTATCCTAGCTTCAGGCATCCACTGGGGGTCTTAGAATATATCCCCCACATATAAGAGGGGACTTCCATACTCCATTTTCTTCTATGGACTGTTTGTGTCCTCCCCAAATTCATACATTGAATCCTAATCCCAAATATGATGGTATTAAGAAGCCCTTGAGAGGTGATTAGGTCATGACGGTAGAACACTCGTGAACGGGATTAGTGCCCTTGTAAGACATCCCAGAGAATGCCTCTGCCCTTCCCCTATGTGAGGACACAGTGAGATGACTGCCTTCCGTGAGCCAGGAAGCAGACCTTCAAATCTGCCAGCACCTTGATCTTCGACCTTACAGCTTCCAAAACAGAAATAAATTTTTTCCTTTCATTATTTATTCAAGACTTCTCATATATTATTTAGAAAGTTTTGAAACTTTTATTATATAGGAACTTTGCACTTTTTTAAAAAAATAAATTTCTCTTTTTATAAGCCATCCAGGCTACAGTGTGTCTTATCAACCAGAATGAACCAAGACAGTATCTATTTCACCTGGAATAGATATTTACATCCTCTTACTAGATTAGTTGGTATAAATGTACCACTTAAAGATAATCTGGTTACCTCAATGCTCTCTCCAAGAGACCATGGCCTTTTTCTGCTTTGGTCACCACTGAATCCTCACCTCCTCAAACAGAACCCAGTACAAAGGGAGTGCTTAACAAATACTCAGTAAATGAATGAACTGACTCAATCTAAGGCTGCTGTTCCGTAAGTGCCTCTGCATAAAATAAACTTCTAAGAGTTTACAGCAGACATCCCAGTTTCCAATTAATCCTTCACCTTGGCCTGCACAAACTGAATTAATATACACATGCCCCATATCCCACCCACCCAATGTTAGCCCTTTCCAGATTTTTCGTTCATAGCATTCCAGATACAAATTTCCTTGTATGTTTTTAAAATTCACCGACTTATTCTCTCCACTTATTGAACTCTGACTTCCTTCATTCCTTTAACAGACACAATACAGCAATTGAGGTGTATGTATTTGGGTTGACATCAGATTATGCCTGTGTATCAATGCATATTTTTAATAGGATGAGGAGATCAGGCTTTCCCAGCCTCGGCATTTATATAGTTCCTCTCAGTATATACTTTTCAGCCATACTATGACCTAGAATTTTTTGCTCAACCCTTCTCCACATAGAAGGTCTCTGAGCTTTCTCCTACTGGTTTTCTGCGACATAAAATAAGACATAATTGACCACTGAAGGCATGACCACATTCACTGCATTCATAAGGTTTCTGTCCTGTGTCAATCCTCTGTTGTCTCCTGAGGGTGCACGTCTGGCTGCAGGCTGTCCCACTAGGACCACATTCCTATTTGCTAAGAGCCCACTGATGTTTACTGGCGTCTGACAAGCCACCGAAGGCACGTGCATAGTCACTGTATTGACAAGGTCTTTCTCCTGCATGGCACCACTCGTCTGTGATAAGCTGTGATTCTCTGAGGGAGGCTTTTCCATTTTGACTGAATCTCCACATTTCTCTCTTGTGTGTATTCTCTTATGTTTAACAAGGCAAGACATGTAGGCAAAAGCTTTCCCACACTCACTGCAGATATAGGGTCTTTCACCTGTGTGAGTTCTCTGATGGACAATGAGCTTTTGCTTTGTGGTAAAGGCTTTCCCACAGTCACTGCATTCAAAGGGTTTCTCTCCTGTGTGAATTCTTTGATGTTTAATGAGACCTGACTTCTGGGAACAGGATTTTCCACATTCACTGCACACAAAGGGAGTCTTTCCTGTGTGAAATCTTTGATGTGCTATCAGGCATGTCTTCTGGATGAAGCCTTTCCCACACTCATTGCATATATAAGGTTTCTCTCCAGTATGGATTCGCTGATGTACAATAAGATTTCCCTTCTGGATGAAGCCTTTTCCACATTCACTGCATATATATGATTTCTCTCCTGTATGTGTTTTCTGATGTATATTGAGCCGTGATTTCTTCAGGAAGGCTTTGCCACATTCAGTGCATTCATAAGGTTTTTCTCCTGTATGTGTTCTCTGGTGTTCGGTGAGCATGAACTTTCTGGAGAATGCTTTCCCACACAGGCTACACCTGTGGGGTTTCTCTCCTGTATGAATGATCTGGTGATCAGTGAGCCAGGACTTCTTGATGAAGGCTTTCCCACATTCACTGCATACATGAGGTTTGTCTGTTTTTTGCGTTTTCTGATGCTTGATGAATTGGGACTTAGTACTAATGAGTTTTCTGCTTTCAGGGAATTTAATTTTGGGATGAAACTGTTCATTAATAGCATGTAGAAAGGATTTTCCACCTCCAGTAAGATCTGCAGGGTTCTTTATTTCATAGCTTCTGCTCTGGTGAAGTAAAGTTAAGTTTGGTTTCATAGTTTCTCCATGTAAGTCACACATATCATGATTTTGCCTTAACACGAAACGAGCTGTGCTCTGATGAACGTTATTTTCAAATGTTTTCTGTTTGTGCCATCGTTCTAGGCTATTCTCCATGATTTCATTTTGTAAGTGCTCTGGCAAATAGTCATCAAGTTTCCAGGTTTCTAGAAAGGAAAAGAATAACGAATTCATTTATCATCTTGATTTGGACGAAAAAACAATTAAAAGACTCCCTTGATGTCATATGTCTATTTGGTGATGACTCTATGAAATTAGTATCAATACAACTCCTGCACATCAGATAAAACAGTAATATAAGTAACCCAAAAGATAAAAGTTTGTAAAAACAAGGTTGGATCATTCACAATAAATAAATACAGATTTGACTGATTTCTAAATGAGGCCTCGCAAACCATGCAGCGCCTGTGAAATACACGCAATTTCCCATGAGCAGCAGACCACTGGTTGGAGGGCCACCTCATCCAAACTGGGGAGAAACAGACTCATTCACGTCACAAATCCTTACTGAGGACTACTGTGCACAGGACATGGCGCTCATGCTGGGGACACACACAGAGTCCTCATGTTCAGGGAGCCCACACTGCAGTTTGGTAAAAGGACACAAGGAAGACAGCTGCACGTTGTGAAAACTGGTGTGAAGGAGCAATGGAGATGGAGAGAGATGCAGGAAATCAGGTGATACTGTGGAGGAAGACAGGCCTCCCTGGAGGATTCATTGTCTCAGTGAGCCTTGGGGAGCAACAATAATGATACAGGTGGGCTCCAAGCACATGTCACCTACAACATCCAAAAGGGAACTCCTGGTTTCCCATCCCAAATCTCCTCCTCCACATGTCGCCTCTGACACAGTGAATGATGACACCTCCACTCTTCCCTTTAATCAGGACAGAACTTCTCAGCACCTCCTGTCATCTGTCTCACTCACTCATAACCAGAACTGGACCAACACCAATGACTTCCACCCTCCTGGAAGCCAGTCACTTTCTCAATCTACAGCAGCAGCCTCCTACTTGGCTTTCCTGTTCCTGCCTGGCCAGCTCCTGTCTGCTTTCTAGACAATAGCCAAAGCGATTCTGCCAAACATAAATTATATCGTGTCAAGCCTCCTCCACTCCAAACTCCCCAATGTTTTCTCATCTCATGAGGAATAAAATCAAGGTCTTACCATGTCCATGAAAGACCCTTATGTGACCTGCTACCCCAACCCCCAGCCACTACCCCGTTGACCTTCTTTCCAGTCTTGCTCTGTCTACTCTTCGTAAATTCTGCAGACTACACTCCTGCCTCAGGCCTTTGAGTTTCCAGTTTTACTTGGGAACATTCCTTACCCAGGGAGCCTACTCACATCCCTCATCTACCTGCTCAAGTGTACCTTAACACGGATTTCCTATTCCTCAAATCACAGGCAAGGCCAAGCACTCATTATTCAGACATGCTGTTTTAATGTTCCTTACGGCCGTTTTCACCCCCAGAGCCTTACCTTCAACCTCCATCCATTCCTTCCTCTCACAAAGCCCATATTTACTTAAATGTCAAATCACATCTGCCCTCTGTAATGACTACATCCAGAACATGACCAGCACTTCCCCTCCACCCATACCGAAGCCAACCAATCTGTCATCATGTTGTGCAACAGCCTCCTGTATGGCACCCCTGCCCACTACTGTCTCTTGTCTATATAACAACCAGAGGGATTCTTTGAACACGTAATTACTTCCTGTCATTCCAGTACTCAAGAACTGCTCATGTTTTCTCATCTTACTAGAAATAAAATCATGACTCCTTGAAATGGATTACTTGAATGATCTTACTCTCCCTTCCCCCTGCTGTTACTGCCTCTTTGATCTTATTTCCATCATGTTCCCGACAGCACACTCCACTCTGTCCACACAGCTCCTTAATGTTTCTCAAACACATTCCTGCTTTGGGCTTTTAAATTTGCTTTGCTCTCTGCTTGGAACACTCCCAATCCAGCAGCCTGCTAATTTCCCTCACCTCTTGGCTCTAAGGCACCTTATCAGAGGGGTGTTCCATTCCTAAAGAGGAAACCAAGCCCCTACTATTCTGTTATAGTGACTAAATTTTTATCACAGTACTTTTCACTCTCTGGACATACTATTTATTTGTTTATTTTGATTAATTTTTTTAAACCCTCTCTTAGAATGAAAGCTCTTGCTCTATTTGTATGCATTTTCTTACTGCTCCTACCCTCAAGCATACACTGCTATCAAAAAATAATTTTTAAAGGAATGAATGAAGGAAGCAATCACATGTAGAGAACACAGTGGGGAGAGTATAGGAGAGATGAAGAAACTCTATTTGTGCGAGCAAGATAATATATTATGGAGATCACAGAAAGAATTTCATGTCATGTGACAGGTAATGTGGTTAACTGGGACTTAATGTCATCAGAATATGATGGAAAAAAAATAAAAGTTTCAGGGAAATGAACCCAACAGTGTAACACCTACAATGAACGAGAAGAAAGTCTAAAATTAGTAAATACACAGAGGAATTAAAGTAGGCATGAGTTATGATCTGACTTAGGTTAGAATGGAGAATGGAGGATGCTAAAATATCTTTTTAGCTAAAATTCATGAACAAGAGACTCCTTTAAAGAAGAGAGCTCTGCATATATGGAACATTTGAGGTAATGTCTGGATGGCCAGGATGTAAGATGCACAGGAGTACAGAGAACCTAAACTTACAGAGGTTTTCTGGGAGGGAAGAGGATGAGAGTTCCTTGCACTTATTGGGAACTCGGGAGAGTTGCCAAGGGGATGAGTGAATTATATAGAACTAAAGTCTGCTGGATCACTTTGAGGAGATGTCAGTTTGAGAGTCTCCTGCAGGGAACAGAAGAAGCTTAGCTTATTAGAATAAAGAAACTTTGAGGCGCTTAGCTGGCCCAGTGAGAGGAGCATGAGACTCTTGATCTGAGTTTGTGAGTGGGAGTCCCACACTGGGTGTAGAGATTACTTAAATAAATAAAACAAGAGAGGGAGGGAAGGAGGGAGGGAAGGAGAAAGGGAGGAAGGAAGGAAGGAAGGAAGGAAAAAAGGTTTGAAAGGTTAGGAGACCAGATGAGAAAATGGAAAACAGAACCTTTGGAGGACCTCAAAGTGAGGACAAGGGCCCAGTGAAGACCAGTTTACTTTGGGGGCACAGCATCCAGGATGGGAAGGAGGTTAGGAAGGAAAAATCAACATTACCAATGGGACAGAAAGGTGCAGTAGTTAGAAGACAGTGAGGAATTCAAAGTTTTCTGTTTGGGGAGAGGCCTCTGGACAGTGGACATTTATGGCAAGGAAGGTAGAAGAGTATGAAGAAGGGAAAGATCTGAGAATCCCAAGAAAAAGAGAACTATGCAAATAAGCAAAAAAAAAAAAAATAAGATGTACATAAAATAAAAATGGAACAGATCCCAGAATAGGTAAAAGGTACATTTTTCTCTAAATTCCTATGAAGAAAAAGAGGTTGCAAATCAGGAGAGAGATGCAGGGAGGCACTGCCTACCTATCCTCCAACCCTCTCACAGCTGTGCCTCTTGTCTGGCCAATTAGAATATGATTTCCACACTCTGGCCCCCTCCTGGTTCTCTGACTCACCTGAATGGGTTTGACAGGGGATGTCTTCTTCCACTGTCCATGTTGGTTCTCTTTGATCCAACTTGGAGAGCACATCTTGCTTGCTGATGTGAAAACCTGTTTGTGGGAAATGACAGAAGACAGAAGAAGATTTGAGGTCTGGGAAGACCACAGAATGTTATAGTTAAGGACATTATAAAGGAAAAACATACTGCATTGTGTGTCTCGTCTACTGTTGATACTCTACTACAGTACTTTACTTCTGACACCTGCTATATGGGGTTTTCACACACCAAGAAATTCCCGTGACACCAAGGGACACTGACTGGGTGTCCAACAATTTAACTCAATTCTGACATTCTCCACCTCGTGATGGCTTCAAGGGGTTCATTCCCACAAGACTGCACACCCTCTCCACTTCCCAGAGACTTCCCCAGTCACAAGTCCAAATTGTTTCCTGGGCTTCTGATGGATCAGATGTTCCCATGGCCCCTCTTCAGATTCAATTAATTTGCTTGAGCAACTCACAGAACTCAGGAAAAGTTTCCTTATTACATTACTGGTTTATTATAAACTCAGGCACAGCCCAGTGAAAGAGATACATAGTACAAGGTATGTGGGAAGGGTATGGAGCTTCCATGCCCTCTCTGAGCACTTTCCCACACCTCCTTTTGTTCACCAATTCAAAAGGTCTCTAAAACTGTCCTTTTGGGTTTTTATGGAGATTTCATTAAGTAGACATGATTAATTAAATTAAATCATTAGTCTTTGGTGACAGATTCAAACTCCAGCTCTTGTCTCCTCCCCAGAGGTGAGATGGAACTGAAAGTTTCAACCCTCTAATGATGATTGGGTTCCCCTGGCAACCAGACCCCATCCTTAGGTTATATAGTGGCTTTCCAAAAATCACCTCATTAACATAAACTCAAATGTGGTTGAAAGGATCTTGTTATATAAATAAAAAACACCCATTTTACCTTTATCCTCTTATAACTTAGGAAATCACAACTGTTATAGGAGCTCTGTGCCAAAATTCGGGATGAAGACAAAAATACATATATTTCATATATATGTATATGTGATATATATATATATATATATATATATATATACGTCATCATATATAGATATCACACATATATACAAAGTAATGGCTTGCACTCAGGAGAAGGGAGAATATACCCATGTCTCTGGAGCCAGGGAGGAGACTGAGAATCTCACTTCAGAGCAACACGGACACTACAGAGCTCTAAGAAGCTGAGAAAGGAAAGGCCACTGATGAGGACCCTCCAAGTGACACTAGGGAGTTGTCCTCACCCACTGACACCAGGTTCCTATAGTTGTCCAACATCACATCCCGGTACAGGTCCTTCTGAGCAGGGGCCAGGAGCTGCCACTCCTCCCAGGTGAAGTCCACGGCCACATCATCAAATGTCAGGGATTCCTGTAATAACAGTGTTTTCTAATGAAGTGATATCCTTTTGATGACATAGAAGAAATGTTAAAATTTTTCTGCTTATTTCCACTCTATTGGCTGTATCTAGATATCTAGTGGGGTTTTTATGTAAAGAAGCAAATGCCTGATTAAATATTCTGTAATTGTGCAGTCATCCATCCATTCATCGCATGAGAAATTTCTATAGCACGTAAAAGTTCAATCTTCTTGTTAACCTAGAAACACCATCCATGTATATATGCAGACAAAAGATACATGTATGTATACTTTTCAGACTAATGTAACTGATTTCTTACAGGCCTCTACAACTCTGTTAGGGAACAAAGGAAAGAATAAAACAAACCGAAAGTCACCTGGGCCTGGGTCATTTGTTCTGCTCCCTGAAAACAGCTGGCGGTGGGGAAGCTCTGCCTTGTGTCTTCTGGATCTACTTTTAGTTTCTCTTCAGAAATCTCAGTCTCGGTCAGGCGTGCCCCCATAAAAACTGACACCACATCTTGTAACTTTTTCCTCCTTCACATAATCCTTTTGCTCCTGGGGCATCAGGACCTGTGGGTTGAGGAGACAATGTAGTCTGAATGGTGCACTTCCTCTGGGTCCAGACGCTGTCACTGCTCCTGAGCACTCACTTTAACACATGCACACAGTACTGCTAAGTGTCCCTTTATTTGGTGCCCCAGAAGACTTATTCGTCTGACCAATAAAGCCTGAGGTTCTGAATGCAGTGGAGGTTTTCCTTCATTCTGTGATGTGTAAGTGGGGTGAGTGTGACATGAGAAGAGGAAAATGAGATCTACCCCAGCACCATGCCTCAGGAGAAGGGGAATCTCACACAGACCACTTTTATAAAACAGACCACACAGAAGGAGAGGATCGGGGCAGTGTTTTCCTTTAAGCCATGAGTGCTCAGGTAACTCTTCAAAGCTTCTGAACAGTCTGTGAGTACAAGCTCTTCAGTTTGAAAACCAATATACTGGGCTAATAAGAGGCATTGTCTTACAAGTTATGTATTATTGCCTCATAATATCTTAGGAAGTTTTAAATGGATAAAGATGTAAGTACAGAATATTATAAATAAATTAGAGAGTGGTAAATGAAACTGAAGTGTTCTCAGAGTCCTGTATCATTGGAGAAGAGTGTAAAAGTACTAATTAATATAAGAATTTGACAAAGGAAGGTTCCATGCTGTATGTTATCGCTAGTGTCATGATGAAAACTAACAACTGTTTTAATGTACATAATTTTCATGCTAACAGAACGGGGAAATATAATGACAAGAAATTCATCCAAAACAAGGCAAAAAAAAAAAGTAAAGAATAAGGAACTGAGACCAAGTGGGGTAACTACAATGCACTTAGATGACTGTTTTTAAACAAAACATACTAAGAATTATATGAAGTATAAACAAAACAAGGATTTCAGTAAATTAAACACAAACGTCTCAAAATAGTCCGACTGGACTAAAATTTAAAACCTAATAACATGCTGAAACGATGATATGGAAAGCTCAAGAACAAAAGATTAGAAAAAGATATACCATGGAAGAGTAACCATACACAATCTGTGTAACTATATTCTCAGACAAAATGGACCAGAAAGCCCCTTATTTCTCTACAGAGAAAGAGAAACAGGTTGAGAGGTTCAATTCACCATATTATAAAAATTGGCAATTTTTATTCACTTAACAATATAGCCTTGAAATGTATATAACAAAAATGGACCAAAAAACAAGCATAAATCAATCATTCCAATAGAAGACTTCAAAACACCTCGCCCAGTAACTGACAGAACAGCCTATCAACAGACAAAATCTATCAACAGCATTCTTTTTTTTTTTTTAAAGATTTTATTTATTTATTTGAGAGAGAGAATGAGACAGAGAGCATGAGAGGGTCAGAGGGAGAAACAGACTCCCTGCCGAGCAGGGAGCCCGATGTGGGACTCGATCCCGGGACTCCAGGATCATGACCTGAGCCGAAGGCAGTTGCTTAACCAACTGAGCCACCCAGGCGCCCAATCAACAGCATTCTTTTGAAGAACATCAAAAGTATCTGGTAAGTAGGAAGAAATATTGAAATCGTAAGACTTAAATAAATAGTAAGATGGACTATGACAATGACTCAGAAAACCAAGCATTTTATAGATGTCATGTCTCCGGGGTGCCTGAGTGGCTCAGTCAGTTAAGCGTCTGCCTTCAGCTCAGGTCATGATCTTGGGGTCCTGAGCCGAAGTCAGATGCTTAACCAACTGAGCCACCCAGGCGCCCCTAAGGTTGTCTTTTAAAAAAAACGATGCAGGGACAATCAGATATACAAGCTGGGGGTGAGGGGACAAGGCGATGGCTGAACCCCACCTCACAACATATACAAAAATCACTGTAGGGGACGGCTATCAATGTTAATGAAAGATGCAAATCAGGGGCACCTGGGTGGCTCAGTCGTTAAGCGTCTGCCTTCAGCTCAGGTCATGATACCAGGGTCCTGGGATCGAGCCCCACATCGGGCTCCCTGCTCCGCGGGAAGCCTGCTTTTCCCTCTCCCACTCCCCTTGCTTGTGTTCCCTCTTTCGCTGTGTCTCTCTCTGTCAAATAAATAAATAAAATCTTAAAAAAAAAAAAAAGAAAGATGCAAATCAATAAATCTTTAAGAATACAGGAAAACCTCTCAACAATATTAGGGTATGGAAAGATATTTAACATGCTACATAAACTACACTATAAAGCAAATGATATTCTACTGGAAGAACTATAAATGGTACAACCACTCTGTAAAACATTCTGGCATCGCCTATTTCGGCTGAAGCTAAACACACCCTGAGATACAGCAGTTTCACTCTGAGATATACATCTAAGCTATACCACCCTTCACATCAAAATAAGGGCATATTTGAACCAGAAAACAGACAAGAATTTTCACAGCAGCATTATTCCTAACAATCCAAACTGCAAACAATATGTTTAATTAATAGGAAAACCTGCCAAATACTCAAAACATGGAATCCTACGTAGAAACTACAACTTCTTTTTTTTTAATCTTTTTTTTTTTTTTATTTGACAGAGAGAGACACAGTGAGAGAGGGAACACAAGCAGGGGGATTGGGAGAGGGAGAAGCAGGCTTCCCGCCGAGCAGGGAGCCTGATGCGGGGCTCAATCCCAGGACCCTGGGATCATGGCCTGAGCTGAAGGCAGACGCTTAATGACTGAGCCACCCAGGCGCCCCAGAAACTACAACTTCTATCCAGCTTGCAAGCTAAGAATGCTTTCCATGTTTTTAAAGGATTGTACTACAAAAACATAGGAGCATAAGTGAGAGACTTTCACAGAATATGCCTGACTCTTATTGCACAGCAAAAACAAATACACCTATGTGCAAAAACATGAATCATTCTTAAAAATATTGAGCAAAAGCTGCCTCACATTTAAAGATGCATGAAGTATAATTACAATGACACACAGAAATAGGCACAACTAAAAATATGATTAGGAATGATTTTTTAATATGATAAAACTATAAAGAAAAGCCTTAAAGTGCTTGATATCAACAGCAGGATGGTAATTACCTTTGGGTGTGAGGACGCAATATAATTGGGAAGAGGCTCACAGCACATCACTGGGTGCTGGCAGCATTCTGTTTCTTGGCCTGGGCAATGATGGCTTTATGTAAATATACATTACTTTTATACAGATCAACTTCTAGATCTTTTAAACTAACAATAAACAGAAGTGCTCAACAACTCCAAAAGCCTGTTCTTTAAAAATACCAGTAAGGGGGAGGAAAAGATAGTGGAGAAGTAAGGGACCTACTCCAACCAGTCCCTGGATTTGAGCTGGATATCTACCAGACCACTCTGAACACCCACAAAATCAGCCTGAGATGTAAGAAGATATATCTGGATCTCTACAGAGTATCACAGGCGGTTGGTTTCAAGGTATGAAGCAGGGAGGGAGCCATGGGGATCCTGCACCCCCAGTTCCCAAAAGCCTCCCACGCTGCGGATGGGGCACAGACTTGCAGACCGATAGCGGCAGGGAAAGGACTTTAGGGCAGCCCCCCAAACTGAAACGGGAGCAGTGGGGCCCCGCGTGCACACTGGGGGGCGGCTGGCAGTTTTAGAAGCACAAAGGGCAGAGATGTGCCCCCGAGCCCCAATCTGGAGGCGAGGACTGGGAGTCCTGCTGAGAGGCACACAACCCAGGATGCTGCAGTTTATAGCAGCACAGACAGAAACAGAGATAGTGTGGCCTGGAAAGCTCACTAAAGAACAGACTGCAATCTCTCTGTTCTGAGGCAGAGGACTGGAAATGATCTCTTCTGCTCTGACTCTCAGAAGAGACATGGAAAGCCGCCAGGGAAAGCCGCCAGAGAACAAAAGCCCCCCAAAACCAGTTTTCACTGAGCCAATCCCCCCCCCCACACACATAGAAGGCAGGGCAACTCTGCCCAAACAGGGTTGCCTGAGTAACAGCGCGACAGGCCCCTTCCCCAGAAGACAGGCTGGGAGAACAAGAGGCCAACAACCCTAAGGTCCCTAGAAAACAGGTGCATCTTGCTTGGGTTGTGGTCAATAAGATGGACTCTGTACATTCCCTCAACCACCCCTCAACAGAATGACTAGGAGGAGGAACCCCCCAAATAGGAAAGACTCAGAGACTGTGACTTCTGCCACAGATTTACAGATGGATACAGATATAACCAAGATGTCAGAAATGGAATTCAGGATAGCAGTTGTGAAGACAATAGCTAGAATGGAGAAATCGGTTAATGGCAACATAGAGTGTCTAAGGGCAGAAATGAAAGCTGAACTGGCAGAATTTAAAAATGCTATCAGTGAGATCCAATCTAATCTAATCTAGATAATCTAACAACTAGGGTGAGTCAGAAGAACGAATTAGTGATCTAGAAGACCAATTGATAGAAAAGAAGGATACTACACTTGATCTCAGCCAAAAGGCCAAGAAGCGATTGATAGAAAAGAAGGATAAAGAGGAGGCCAGGGAGAAACAACTCAAAATCCATGAAAACAGAATCAGAGAAATAAGTGACACCATGAAACGTTCCAATGTCAGAATTACTGGGATCCTTGAGGGGGTGGAGACAGAGAGAGGACTAGAAGATATATTTGAGCAAATCATAGCTGAGAACTTCCCTAATCTGGGGAATGAAACAAACATTGGTGTCTTAGAAGCAGAGAAGACCCCTCCCAAGATCAAGGAAAACAGGCCAATGCCCCAGCATGTAATAGTAAAACTTGCAAATCTTAGAATCAAGGAAACCATCCTAAGGGCAGTTAGGGGGAAGAGATTACTTATGTACGGAGAGAGGAACATCAAAATAACATCAGACCTATCCACAGAGACCTGGCAAGCCAGAAAGGGCTGGCAAGACATATTCCAGGTACTAAATGAGAAGAACATGCAGCCAAGAATACTTTATCCAGCAAGGCTGTCATTTAGAATGGATGGAGAGATGCAGAGCTTCCAAGACCAGCAGAAACTGAAAGAATATGTGACCACTAAGCCGGCCCTGCAAGAAATATTAAGCGGTGTTCAATAAAAGGAGAAAGACCTCAAGAGTCATATAGAACATAAATTTACAGAGACAATCTACAGAAACAAGGGCTTCACAGGCAACATGATGACAATAAATTCAATTCTTTCAATAATCACTCTCAATGTGAATGGCCTAAAGGCTCCCATAAAATGGCACAGGGTTGCAGACTGGATAAAAAGACAGGACCCATCCATATGCTGTCTACAAGAGACTCATTTGGAACCTAAAGATATATGCAGACTGAAAGTGAAGGGATGGAGATCCATCTTCCATGCCAGCAGACCTCAAAAGAAAGCTGGGGTAGCAATTCTTATATCAGACAAATTAGATTTTAAGCTAAAGACTGTAGTTAGAGACACAGAAGAACACTATATCATTCTTAAAGGGTCTATCCAACAAGAAGATCTAACAATTGTAAATATCTACGCCTCCAACATGGGAGCAGCCAACTACATAAGCCAACTGTTAACCAAAATAAAGAGTCATATTATTAATAATACGTTAATTGTAGGAGACCTCAATACTGCACTCTCAGCAACAGACAGATCATCTAAGCAGAAAATCAACAAAGAAACAAGAGCTTTGAATGACACACTGGACCAGATGGACCTCAGAAATATAGACCGAACATTCCACCCTAAAACAATAGAATACTTATTCTTCTCGAGCGCACACAGAACTTTCTCCAGAATAGACCACATACTGGATCACAAATCAAGTCTCAACCAAAAGATTGAGATTATTCTCTGCATATCCTCAGACGATAATGCTTTAAAACTGGAACTCAATCACAAGAAAAAATTTGGCAGAAATTCAAACACTTGGAAGCTAAAGACCACTCTGCTCAAGAATGTTTGGGTCAACCAGGAAAGCAAAGAAGAACTCAAACAATTCATGCAAACCAATGAGAACGAAAACACATCGGTCCAAAACCTATGGGATACTGCAAAGGCGGTCCTAAGGGGGAAATACATAGCCATCCAAGCCTCACTCAAAAAAATAGAAATATCCCAAATTCACCAACTAACTTTATACCTTAAAGAACTAGAGAAAAAGTAATAAACAATGCCTAAGCCACGCAATAGAAGAGAAATAATTAAGATTAGAGCAGAGATCAATGAATTAGAAACCCAAAACACAGTAGATCAGATCAACGAAACTAGAAGCTGGTTCTTTGAAAGAATTAATAAGATCAATAAACCACTGGCCAGAATTAGCCAGAAGAAAAGAGAAAGGACCCAAATTAATAAAATTATGAATGAAAGGGGAGAGATCATGACTAACGCCAAGGAAATAGAAACAATTATTAGAAATTATTATCAACAACTATATGCCAATAAATTAATCAATGTGGAAGAAATGGATGTCTTCCTGGAAACGTATAAACTGCCAAGACTGAAACAGGAAGAAATTGACAACCTGAATAGACCAACAACCAGTAAGGAGATTGAAGCAGTGATCAAAAACCTCCCAATAAACAAGAGTCCAGGGCCTGATGGATTCCCCAGTGAATTCTACCAAACATTCAAAGAAGAAATAATGCCTATTCTCCTGAAGCTGTTTCAAAAAATAGAAACAGAAAGAAAGCTTCCAGACTCATTTTATGAGGCCAGCATTACCTTAATCCCCAAACCAGGCAAAGACCCCATCAAAAAGGAGAATTTCACACCGATATCCCTGATGAATATGGATTCCAAAATTCTCAAGAAAATTCTAGCTAATAGGATCCAACAATACATTAAAAGGATCATCCACCACGACCAAGTGGGATTTATCCCCAGGATGCAAGGGTGGTTCAACATTGGCAAATCAATCAATGTGATAGAACACATTAATAAGAGGTGAGAGAAGAACCATGTGGTCCTCTCAATTGATGCAGAAAAAGCATTTGACAAAATACAGCATCCTTTCCTCATTAAAACTCTTAGAGTATAGGGATAGAGGGAACATTCCTCAAGTTCATAAAGTCCATCTATGAAAAACCCACAGCGAATATCATCCTCAATGGGGAAAAGCTGAGAGCCTTTCCCTTAAGATCAGGAACACGTCAAGGATGCCCACTCTCCCCACTATTGTTCAACATAGTACTAGAAGTCCTAGCAACAGCAATCAGACAACAAAAAGAAATAAAAGGTATTCAAATTGGCAAAGAAGAAGTCAAACTCGGGGCACCTGCGTGGCTCAGTTGGTTAAGCGACTGCCTTCGGCTCAGGTCATGATCCTGGAGTCCCTGGATCGAGTCCTGCATCGGGCTCCCTGCTCAGCGGGGAGTCCGCTTCTCCCTCTGACCTGCCCCCCTCTCATGTGTGCTCTCTCTCTCTCTCAAATAAATGAATAAAATCTTTAAAAAAAAAAAAAAGAAGTCAAACTCTCTCCTTTCGCAGACGACATGATACTTTATGTGGAAAACCCAAAAGACTCCACCCCCAAATTACTAGAACTCATACAGCAATTCAGTAATGTGGCAGGATACAAAATCAATGCACAGAAATCAGTTGCTTTCTTATACACGAACAACGCAACTGTAGAAAGAGAAATTAGAGAAACGATTCCATTTACAATAGCACCAAAAACCATAAGATACCTCGGAATAAACCTAACCAAAGAGGTAAAGGATCTATACTCTAGAAACTACAAAACACTCATGAAAGAAATTGAGGAAGACACAAAAAGATGGAAGAATATTCCATGCTCATGGATCAGAAGAATAAACATTGTTAAAATGTCTATGCTACCCAGAGCAATCTATACCTTCAATGCCATCCCGATCAAAATTCCAATGACATTTTTTAACATTTTTTTAAAAGATTTTATTTATGTATTTATTTGAGAGAGAGAGAGAGCGCGCAAGAGGGGGTAGGGTTAGAGGGAGAAGCAGACTCCCTGCCGAGCAGGGAGCCCGATGTGGGACTCGATCCCGGGACTCTGGGATCATGACCTGAGCCGAAGGCAGTCACTTACCCAACTGAGCCACCCAGGCGCCCTCCAATGACATTTTTCAAAGTGCTGGAACAAACAATCCTAAAATTTGTATGGAATCAGAAAAGACCCGGAATCACCAAGGAAATGTTGAAAAAGAAAAACAAAGCTGGGGGCATCACATTGCCCGATTTCAAGCTATATTACAAAGCAGTGATCACCAAGACAGCATGGTACTGGCACAAAAACAGACATATAGACCAATGGAACAGAATAGAGAGCCCAGATATGGACCCTCAACTCTACGGTCAAATAATCTTCAACAAAGCAGGAAAAAATATACAATGGAAAAAAGACAGTCTCTTCAATAAATGGTGCTGGGAAAATTGGACAGCCACATGCAGAAGAATGAAACTCGACCATTCTCTAACACCCTACACAAAGATAAACGCAAAATGGATGAAAGACCTCAATGTGATACAGGAATCCATCAAAATCCTAGAGGAGAACATAGGCAGTAACCTCTTCGACATCGGCCACAGCAACTTCTTTCAAGATATATCTCCAAAGGCAAGTGAAACAAAAGCAAAAATGAACTTTTGGGACTTCATCAAGATAAAAAGCTTCTGCACAGCAAAGGAAACAGTCAACAAAACAAAGAGGCAACCCACAGAATGGGAGAAGATATTTGCAAATGACACTATGGATAAACGGCTGGTATCCATGATCTATAAAGAACTTCTCAAACTCAACATCCAAAACACAAATAATCAAGTGAAAAAATGGGCAGAAGACATGAACAGACACTTCTCCAAAGAAGACATACAAATGGCTAACAGACACATGACAAAATGTTCATCATCATTAGGCATTAGGGAAATTCAAATTAAAACCACACTGAAATACCACCTTACACCAGTTAGAATGGCAAAAATTAACAAGGCAAGAAACCACAAATGTTGGAGAGTTTGTGGAGAAAGGGGAACCCTCTTACAGTTGATGGGAATGCATGTTGGTACAGCCACTTTGGAAAACAGTGTGGAGGTGCCTCAGAAAATTAAAAATAGAGCTACCCTATGACCTAGCAATTGCACTACTAGGTATTTACCCCAAAGACACAGATGTAATGAAAAGGGCCATATGCACCCCAATGTTCATAGCAGCAATGTCTGCAATAGCCAAACTGTGGAAAAAGCCGAGATGCCCTTCAACAGATGAATGGATAAAGAAGATATGGTCCAGGGCGCCTGGGTGGCTCAGTCGTTAGGCGGCTGCCTTCGGCTCAGGTCATGATCCCAGAGTCCTGGGATCAAGTCCCACATGGGGCTCCCTGCTCAGAGGGGAGCCTGCTTCTCCCTCTCCCACTCCTCCTGCTTGTGTTCCTGCTCTCGCTGTCTCTGTCTCTGTCAAATAAATAAATAAAATCTTAAAAAAAAAAAAGAAGATATGGTCCATATATACAATGGAATATTACTCAGCCATCAGAAAGGATGAATACCCAACTTTTGCATCAACATGGATGGGACTGGAGGAGATTATGCTAAGTGAAATAAGTCAAGCAGAGAAAGTCAATTATCATATGGTTTCACTTATTTGTGGAACATAAGGAATAGCATGGAGGACATTAGGAGAAGGAAGGGAAAAATGAAGGGTGGGAAATGGGAGGGAGAGATGAACCATGAGAGACTATGGACTCTGAGAAACAGAGGGTGTTAGAGGGGAGGGGTGTGGGGGGATGGGTTCGCCCGGTGATGGGTATTGGCAAGTACTGCATGGAGCACTGGGTGTTATACGAAAACAATGGATCATGGATCACCACATCAAAAACGAACGATGTATTGTATGGTGAGTAACATAACATTATAAAATTAAATTAAATTAAAAAAATAAAGACACACAAAAAATAAAAATACCAATAAAACATACCCATTTGTAGTGAAACGGATAACTCAGGTAAAATAGACATTTTTTTGTCTTGAAAAAAATACTATGAACATTTTTGGGTCACTAAGTTTGAAATGCTGGATGAAATCATAATTTTATGATCTAAACCTCCTGGAAACATGTTAACTCCAGACAATGTAGCAGGTGAATTTTATGGGTAAGCAACTGGACACATGTGTATGTCCACTACCACCTAATTGCTCAGTGGACCCAATACACTGAGATAAGAATAAACTATAAACATTGGCAACTGGAATGAAAATTAAGGTTATATTCAGACAATATCATCATGGACACGGAGAAAGAGATTCAAGGAATTAACTAATATAAAAGAGGAAATGCTCCTCCAGAAACCACTAAGCAGATTTTCGCATACAGCTGGCTAGAACTGCACCATATAATATCCTAAGCTCATTTCACAGAAATTCAGTCATCAGCAATGGGAACTGGAACCACCATCAATGACTAAGACCAACCAGTACTTACTAATAAACCGAGATATAGGTCACCTTACAAGAGGGACGGATACGAAACAAAATGGAGATTCTGTGAGCAAAGAATAAAGTGTGAATGTATATCAGGCAAGGAAGCACCGGTGTTCGCCGCTTCTGTGTATTAAGAGGTGAGTGCAGGCGTTGACAAACATTTTCTGCAAAGGGATAGATATTACACATTTTCAACTTTAAGACCCCTGGCACAAGGACTCAGTTCTTCCTTTTCCGCGGGAAAGCTGCCATAGACGACGCTTAACAGACGGGGGAGAGGGGTGGCGGTTTAGTCCCTCGGTCTGCAGTTAACCCCTGGACAAAGGACTTTAAAAAACAAACCAAAGAACAGAGGGTTTCGAACTACTGTTCTGGGCTCTGCAGCCTTCTGTCCCAACAGCCGAGGTTGGAACCTCAACCCAAACTCCAGCCCCGGGGACCTCGGCGTCCAAAGCTTCAGCCCTCACATGCATCTCTCTGTACCAGACACTGATTACACACGCCCTTATTAATCCGAAACCCGAGCCAGACACCCCGATGTAATGAGCATCCACCCGGGCCCCAATATCACTGGGCCCCAAATCAAATCTCCCACCGGAACCAGACACTGCGATCCTCTGCACATCGCCTGCACCACCGACAGGCGGACGCATCTGCAGAACCCCAACCTCTCGACAGCGCGGACACAGTGGTTGAGCTCTACAGACCCTTAACCGTCTTAATCACCCCCAAAGTACCCTAACCACAGACAGGTGAGTCACAGACTCCCAGCTGGTTCCTTTCAAATACCTCTACTTTGGCGCTCGGCCCAATCGATCCCCGCCAATTCCACAGGCTCACCCTACTCCACTTCCACCCTGTGGACATCACGTCATCCTGTGAGAAACAAACCTCCTAACGGGACAAAACAGTAAATAAAACCCAGAAAAATCTTCAAGGGATAAAAGCACACAGGGACCCGATTTTCTCCAGACCAAAAGGAGAGTCTAAACGTAACACTTCCGCGAACTGCTTCTACTCCTCGGCACGTCGCCCAACTTTTCGTCAGCCGACGGCGGCCGAGGAGGCCCTGAAGCCTTTGAAGAATGGTGAACCACAGTTCGCCGTATTTCCAGGGAGGCAATATGTCCGCGCCCGCTCGTTGTGGCTGTGGGGGCGGCCATGTTGGGACACCTGACGTTACACAAGGCGAAGGGGCGGGTTTGCGGCCACAAGCCAGGGATGGCCGGGATCGTGAAAAGCCCTTCATATCTCATCCTCAGCGTTGGCAGGTGCGGAAAATGGGTAGATTTCCAGAGACTCAAGCTCTTGGAGGCAAAAATGGTGTGGGCTAAATCGTTTTCGCGGGCTGGACAGGAAGTAACAAGGTCAGGGTGTATATTATCCACTCTGTATTTTTTAAAAAAGGAAGTTTCAAAACAGTCAATAGAAGTTCAGGTGTGGATACTGCAGCAGAGAAGGAACTTCTGGAGAGAAAAAGTAATACATCCGGTAAACGGACACCCACGGAAAGCTTGTGGTGAAAAATTGCTTGCAGGAAGCGGTTTTTAAGAACAGAAAGATTTGGGGCACCTGGGTGGCTCAGTCGTTGGGCATCTGCCTTCGGCTCAGGTCATGATCCCAGGGTCCTGGAATCGAGCCCCGCATCGGGCTCCCTGCTCGGCGGGAAGCCTGCTTCTCCCTCTCCCACTCCCCCTGCTTGTGTTCCCTCTCTCGCTGTTGCTCTCTCTCTCTGTCAAATAAATAAAATCTCAAAAGAAAAAAAGAACAGAAAGATTTTGGGCAACTAGTACAGTGTTGTTGCGGGACTGTTGAGCACAGTGGTCAAGAAAGAATTCTTGAGAGGTACTCTGGTGCAACTTAGTAAGTTTGTTTAAGTAGCTCAGGGACAGGACCCCTCCGTGGAAGGAGCTGCACTTTTGCTGTATGAAACTGGTGGTTATATGCTTAGTGTTCAAGGACGGGGGGACATGCCGGGAGTATTAGATCATTAATGTTTTCTTTGAATTTCTACTCCTAAAACTACATTTGCAAGATTTCGCTGGTGTCTATCTTTCAGTTTGATATTAACTATGGATGACATTTACAGGCAGTCATGAGGCCCTTTAAGAATGTTGCATGACCCTCCCCCGTCTCATGCTCTCTCTAGCTCATTCTCTCTCTTAAATAAATAAAAAATAAATAAATAAATAAATAAATAAATAAATAAATAAATAAATAAAAAGAATGTTGCAACCAGGGCACCTGGGTGGCTCAGATGGTTAAGCGTCTGCCTTCGGCTCAGGTCATGATCTCAGGGTCCTGGGATCGAGTCCCGCATCGGGCTCCCTGCTCAGTGCAGAGCCTGCTTCTCCCTCTCCCTCTGCCACTCCCTCTGCTTGTGCTCTTCTGTCTATCTCTCTGTCAAATAAATAAATAAAATCTTAAAAAAAAAAAAAAAAAAAGAATGTTGCAACCAGCACATACTTGACTCTTACTGAAACAGTGCAGGTCAGCCTTCTGGGCTAAAGGTGAATGATTTTGTGCTTCTTTCCCTCATGGGTGTGAGATTGGCCATCACCAACTGAAGGAAAGAGCAGCTGGGACAAACCTACATTGGGACTGGGATTGGGGCCTCAGGGAAAGGCCACTAAAAGTGAGGCCATCGGGCACCTGGGTGGCTCAGATGGTTAAGCGTCTGCCTTCGGCTCATGTCATGACCCCAGGGTCCTGGGATCGAGTCCCGCATCGGGCTCCCTGCTCCTTGGGAGCCTGCTTCTCCCTCTGCTTCTCTCTCTGTGTGTCTCTCATGAATAAATAAATAACATCTTTAAAAAAAAAAAAGTGAGGCCATCAAGGGTCTGGAGCCAATGAGAAAGGTACAACCACAATTGACAGTCCAAAAATATTAAGGTCGATAGCTTTTCTCCCAAGGTACCAAGATGATTCAATGGGATTAGTCTTTTCAACAAACAATGCTGGGATAATTGTATTTCTATTTGCAGAAAAATAAATTAGGACCCTTAACTCTAACCATATACAAAAATTAACTAAAGATATTTCCCAGACCTAAATATAAGGGTTAACAGTATGAAATTTAGAGAGGCAAACTGGAGATAATGTTCATAAACCAAATAAGTTAGCCAGCGAGTTCTGAGACAAGACAGTAATGGATGAGCCATAAAAGAAAAAGTATTAAATTGGACTTAGTTAAAATTAAAAATGTTTGTATTTCGGATACCTGGCTGGCTCAGTCGGTAGAGCATGTTACTCTTGATCTCGGAGTCATGAGTTCAGGCCCTACATTGGGCATGGAGCCTACTTAAAAAATAATAATAAATAAAAATAAAACCATCTGTACTTTTTTTTCTTTTAAACATTTGTACTTTCTAAGCACAGTATTTGAAAAGTAAAGAGTGGAGCCAGAAATTGGAAGAAAATATCTCCACATTATACATCTGATAAAGGACTTGTATTCAGAATATATAAAGAATTGTTGGGACCCCTGGGTGGCTCAGTAGGTTAAGCGTCTGCCTTCAGCTCACATCATGATCTCAGGGTCCTGGGATTGAGTCCCGCATCGGGCTCATTGCTCAGTGGGGAGCCTGCTCCCTCTGCCTGCTGTTCCCCCTGCTTGTGCTCACTCTCTCTGACAAATAAATAAAATCTTTAAAAAAAAAAAAGAATTGTCAAAATTCAACAATAACAAAACAACCATCCAGTTACTTTTGGTGGTCATGAAAATTTCTAAAAATTGGTTTGTGGTGATGGTGGCACAAGTCTATAAACTTAGTGAATGTCACTGAATTGTACACTCATTAATGGTAAATGTTATATGTACATTTTGACAATAAACCTGTTAAAATGAATTGCTGTACCATACTACAAAATGTATAGGGTATGATTTTTTTTTTTTTTAAGACACCAAGTATAATTGCAAAATATAAACTACCTAGGAGTAAAAGTAAATGGAGATGTCTGGAACATATAAGAAAAAAGTTACAACAAATCTTGCGCCTGGGTGGCTCAGTCATTAAGCGTCTGCCTTCGGCTCAGGTCATGATCCCAGGGTCCTGGGATCGAGCCCCGAATCGGGCTCCCTGCTCAGCGGGGAGTCTACTTCTCCCTCTCCCTCTGCTGCTCTCCCTGCTTGTGCTCTCTCTGTCTCTCAAATAAATAAAATCTTTAAAAAAAAAAAAAATCTTGCAGTGAGAATGTAAGAATTTGGATAATGAGAGGATCAAAATAGAAACTGAACATAATTGAAGATTTTGTTCTTCAAGTGTACCTTACTTTAATGCATACATTTTATGTGACTCTAGTTACCATCCTACAAGTTCACCTATGATATTATTACAGCTGCATAATAATATTATATATAGATATGCATAAACTTTTTATAATATGGAAGTATGTTTACAATGAGAAATTAACTGATAAAATTTGGTTACACCTATTTTTCCCAGTTTTATTAAGATATAATTGATGTGGGTTTTATCTATTTTTAATAAACTTTTTTTCAGAAAATCTTAGATTTACATAAAAGTCACCAAATACTACAAAGAGTTCACATATACCTTATTCAGCTTCCTCTCATGTGACCACTTTTTATAATTATGGTACATTTGTCAAATTAAGAAGACAACATTGTATAATACTCAACTGTATTACAGATTCTATTCATATTTCACAAGTTTTTCCACTACTATCTTTTTTCTGCCCAAGAATACAATAATGCATTTAGAAAACATGTTTCCTTGATTTCCTCATGTCTGTGACCATTCATTAGTCTTTTCTTTTTCATCTCTCAATTATTTTGAGGAGTACTGATCAGGTACTTTGTATATTGTCCATCTTTTGGGTTGGTCTAAGTTTTCCTCATTAAACAGGGGTTATGCATTTTGGAAAGACACTCAGAACTGAAGTTCCTTTCTCATCACATCATAGGTAGGGGTACCAAATATCAAAATGACTTAATGTTGATCTCCTAGTAAAGGTATGTGTGCCAGTTTTCTCCACTGAAAATATCAAAACCAATTCTGGCCAAAAAGAACCATCATACATACAGTGCTTACATCAACAGATTTCAAGTATTGGTATTGATAGCATTGTTGAAAAAATAAGCACATAGATCAATGGAGATCGCAGAAAAAGACCCACACAAAGCAAATATACTCAACTGTTTGACAAAGGTACAAAGGCTATTCAACGGAGAAAGGACAGACTTCAACACATCATGCTGGAACACGAAGATGTTCCTAAGGAAAAAAAAAAAGAATCTATACATTCATCACACAAGTCATGTATCTGATAAAGGACTGGTATCCAGAACACAGAAAGAATTCTTAAGTCAACAATAAGAAAACTCAGTTTAAAAATGGGCAAAGACCTTGAACAGGCACTTGATCAAAGACAGATGGCAAACAAGCATATGAAAAGATGATCGACATCATAAGTTATTAGGAAATTACAAATTAAAAACTGCAGTGTGATACAAGTACCCAGATATTGGAATCGCCAAAATTTAAAAAAACTGAAAGTATAAAATGCTGGTGATAAGGTGGAGTAAGAGGGACTCTTACTATTTGCCAGAGACAATGCAAAAACATACAGGCGTGTTAGAAGATAGGCAGAGTCTTGAATGTAGATGACCCCAATTTTTGGAAAGTTAATCTAAAAAATTTCTTTTAACAAAATTGCTCTCACTGAGGAGGAGAATTTAAGAAAATGGTTGCTTTTACTTGTGTCAAACCTGAAAGGAAATATCTGGGTAAACTTGGCCATAAGTTAAAAATCCTCTCTTTATTCATGGACAAACCAGTTGATCATGGTGAACTACTCCGGTTTTTGTGGGGACAGTGAGAAGAGTGGATGTAGGAGACAAATTTTCCTTCACATTTTTGTAGAACCTTGAGAAGGGACTTGAAAAACCGAAAGGAAATGTTTCCACCGTCCAAAAGTTGAGCCTCAAAACACCCACTAGCCCGGGGCTATGGGTCTCAAAACTTCCAGACTCCTATGTTCTCAAACACGGACAAACCCTGCACTCCCCAAACAACACTGATCTCAAATTCGATCTCAAGTTCAGCCCAGGAGCTCTGGTCCATGGAAACTCCCGCCCCTACCGCCACAGGCTGCTCCCTGTCAGAAGCCCCGGGTGAAATCCCTAAGGTAGCCGAGGGGCAGTGATCATGGGTCCGCACCTGCCACCTAGTTCTCAGTTACCGAGCCAGGCTGAGTCAACACACAGGCCCCAGGCCCTGACCGTCGGCCCTTCATCATCAGTCTCTGAAGACCATGCCTTAACTCACGCCCGCATTTCTCGGTGACTGACCCCAAATAAAACCCCAAACAACGAAAACGTCCCCACACGTGTTCCCGCTTCACCGGCTGGGCTCCTCACTCGGGACCCACACCCAGTCAGGCGCACCAGATCCGCGCCTCCGAGGGCTCCCCGGATGGCGTCCGACTGCGGTGCCCTCCGCGCCCTCCCCGCCAGCGCGGGGACGTCGAGGGCTGCGAGGAGCGCGTCTGGCGCGCAGCGGCCCTTCCGGAAGTGCGCTCGGCTTGCTCGGGGCCTGCGAACACGCGGGTGTGAGGGGACTACCGTTTCCTCCAGAGCGTGTCTGGCGCTTCCGACTGGAGCTGCCATTGGCTGCCAGCACTCTCCTCGGCGGGAAGAAATGGCACCGTCTTGAGGGCAGCCGGGGCCTTCCTCTCTTCTCAAGAGATGGTCACGGGCGCAGAGCTAACTACCTTTCAGAGGCGGCAACCTCTCTGAGCCCGATGTGGCGTGGGGTGCATTCTAATCATGAGTTTGGGAAAAACAGCAAGTCGATGGTTCCCCTGAGCCACTGGGCAGGAAGAACTTGGGTGCGGCCAGTTTGCAGTAAGTCCGGTGTCCAAAAGCAGAGGAGACCCCAGAGAGCTCCTCGCTTGGTCTCCGTCGAACTGTCCTCCTCCTGTGCGTCTCCTTTATTCACACAACTGCCACAGGACACTTCCGGTCACCAAATCGTGTGGGGATTTCCACACACCAAGCGATTTTCCAGGACACCAGCTGGGTGTCCTACAATGTAACCCTATTCTGACACCGCCAACGTGGAGATAGTGTCAGACCCCACAAGTGAAGGGCCCAGTCCTACAAAGTGTACCCCTCTCCCCATTTCATATGCCAATGGCAAGCAGCAGGTCTGCGCATTCCCTACATTTTCTGACTTGGCTACAAGTGGGAGCTTCCCCTCCTCTGGTTCCATTAATTTGCTAGAGCAGCTCACAGAATTCAGAGACAACACTCACACCAGTTTATTAAAGGCTATGATAAAGAATATAGGTGAGCAGCCAGACCAAGACATACACAGGGTGAGACCTGGAAGGGTCCCAAGCACAGGAGCTTCTATCCCCGTGAAGTTGTGGTATGTTAACCTCCATGTACCTGGATGTGTTCACCTACCTGTATGTTCACCTACCATTGGGGATTTTATGGAGGCTTCCTCAGGTAGAATTGATCAATTAACTCAACTTCCTTCTCCCATTTCTGGAGAATTGGGGGGGAGGAGGCGGGGAGGGAAGGCATGGCTGAAAGTTCAAAGCTTCTATGGCTTAGTCTCTCTGGTGACCAGTCCCCATCCAGAAGCCATACAGGAGCCCACCCAAGGTTGCCTCATTTGAATAAAAAATGCCCCTAGTGCACTCATCACTCAGTAATTTACAAGGGTTTTAGGAGTGTGTGCCAGGAACCAGGGGCGGAGAGACCAATGTATATATTTTCTATTATCTCACAAGGTCAAATAGCCAACTTCAAAGAGTAAGTGCTAAATGATTCGACTTTCCTCATATTCTACAAATGACAAACGTACAGAATCTCTGATGCCAGGCGTTAGGTTCACAGAAAAATGTGACTATGAAGGGTTTGCATGAGGGAGTTTGTGTAGACAAAACATTCTGTGGTGTTGGTTACACAAACCTACACGTTATAAAGTTTCTTAAAACTGTATGTAAAAAACAAACAAAAATGAGTCCATGTTAAAACTGGTGAGATCCAAGTAAATCCTGTGGTTAAAAGCATTATACTAATTTCACTTTCCTCTATTTGATAATGAACTCTGGTTATGTAAAATTTTACCTTTGGAAGTAGCGGGCTGAAGGGCATTTAGGAAATCTCTGAAATATTCCAGTTTTTATGATTCTAAACTTACTTCAAATTCAAAATCGATGCTGCTTATAAACTTGGCTAAACACCCAAATACACTGAGTTATATATATGAAATGAATATATTACTTAATTTGAAGTACTTCAAGTATTCTGTAATAACAATTAAACTTAGAACTAAAGAAATTCAAAAGTTAATTATATAACGACACAGGCACGGGACACTCCTGCATTGTACATATTAAAATTTAATCCATGGTGAGAGTAACTGCCACTATTTAAAATTTATAAAACCAATGACAAGGCAATCAGAAATAAAGCTGAAGTATCCTGTTCTGAATGCTTGTGAGGCATATTATCCACTAATTATGTATCCGTTAATTATCTTTAGACATGACGGAATGCTCTTGTTCATCATTTCCCCAAAGCTTCTTTCCTTTAAGTTGTCTGATATTTTGCTAAAGTCCACCACATTGAATGTGTTCCTAAGTTATTTCTGTATGGATTTCCTGGCAAATATATTACTTCAAGCCCTACTATATTTACTGCCACCGGAAAGTACTTGTCTAGTGTGAACTGACATCTATTGAGGTCTTACTTCTGGGCAAAGGTTCTCCCACAGTTATAGTTCTACCAATTAGAAATACTCATTCAGGGGCGCCTGGGTGGCTCAGTTGGTTAAGCGTCTGCCTTCGGCTCAGGTCATGGTCCCAGGGTCCTGGGGTCGAGTCCCACATCGGGCTCCCTGCTCGGCGGGAAGCCTGCTTCTCCCTCTCCTACTCCCCCTGCTTGTGTTCCTGCTCTCGCTATCTCTCTGTCAAATAAATAAATAAAATATTAAAAAAATATATTCATTATCTGTGATGATCACATGATAGTGTCTAATTCCCACTGACGGCTTTCCTAGTCTGTCACATTCATAGAATCTATTTCAGTCTACACTTTTTAGATGTATAATGTCCTAAAATATTTTCATCAAGGCTGACTGTGAGTTGTTTTGTAAATTTTTTCATCAACATAAAATATGACACAATTGATCACTAAAGATAATACTATTCTTTGCATTGTTATTCTTCATTACATACTATTATCTTGAGGGACTACAACGGCAACAGGTTATCCCAAAGTGACTATCTGTGAATTCTCTTATGTTTAACAAGGATTGACAAGTGGGCAAAAGTTTTCCCACAATCACTGCATCCATAGGGCCTCTCTCCTGTATGTTTTCTTTGATGAACATTGAGCCCTGACTTTGTAGTGAAGGCTTTCCCACATTCACTGCATTCATACGGTTTCTCTCCTGTGTGAATTCTCTGATGGGTAATGAGATCATTTTTACGCAAAGAAAATTTTCCACATTCAGTACATGCAAAGGAAGTTTTTCCTGTGTGAAATCTCTGATGTTGTATGAGGCAGGTCTTCTTCCTGAAGGCTTTATCACATTCACTGCATTTGTATGGTTTCTCCCCAGAATGAGTTTGCTGATGTATACCTAGAGTACTCTTCATGGTGAAGCCCTTTCCACATTCATTGCATATATACGGTTTCTCCCCAGTATGAGTTCGCAAATGTGCAATGAGCATGCTCTTTCCAGTTAAGCCTTTGCCACATTCGTTACATATATAGGGTTTCTCTCCTGTATGAGTGCGCCTATGTACATTGAGATGACTCTTCTCTGTGAAGCCTTTTCCACATTCACTGCATATATAGGGCTTCTCTCCGGTATGAGTTCGCTGATGTCCAATCAGCCGTATTTTTGCTGGAAAGCCTTTTCCACATTCACTGCATACATAAGGTTTCTCTCCTGTATGAGTGCGTTGATGTACAATCAGACGGCTCTTCACAGTGAAGCCTTTCCCACAATCATTGCATATATATGGCTTCTCTGCAGTATGAGTTCGCTGATGTACAATGAGATCACTCTTCATGGTAAAGCCTTTTCCACATACACTACATACATAGGGTTTCTCTCCTGTATGGGTTCGCTGATGTCTGATAAGAGGACTCTTCAAGGTGAAGGCTTTTCCACACTCATTGCATGTGTAGGGTTTCTCTCCTGTATGAGTTCGCTGATGTACGATGAGACAGTGCTTCAATGAAAAGCCTTTTCCACATTCACTGCATGTATACAATTTCTGTTCTGTATGAGTTTGCTGATGTGTGATAAGACTGTTCTTCAAGGTGAAACCTTTCCCACACTCATTGCATATAAAAGGTTTCTCACCAGTATGAGTTCGATGATGTGCAATAAGACGCCTCTTCTCAATGAAGCCTTTTCCACATTCACTGCATGTATAAGGTTTCTCTCCTGTATGAGTTTTCTGATGTGTAGTGAGACTAAACTTTGTAGAGAAGGCTTTCTCACATAGACTGCATCCATGGGGCTTCTCTCCTGTATGAGTTCGCTGATGATAAATAAGCCGACACTTCTTGATGAACGCTTTCCCACATTCATTACATGTATAAGGCTTCTGTCCCATATGCGTTTTCTGGTGTATATTGAACTGTGATTTCTTGAGGAATGTTTTGTCACATTCAGTACATTCATAATGTTTCAGTCCTGTATGAATTCTCTGATGTTCAGTTAGCCTGGATTTTCTAGAGAATGCCTTCCCACACAGACTGCATCCATGAGGTTTCTCTCTAGTATGAACTCTCTGATGATCAATGAGCTGAGACACCTTGACAAAGACTTTCCTACATTCACAGCATACATGGGCTTTCCGCATGTTTGGAGTTCTCTGCTGCTTAATGACCTGGGAATTATTGCTGGTGGGTTTTACACTTACAGGAAATTTTATTACACTATAAAATTGTTCATGATTAGTATGCAGAAGGGATTTCCCATCTTCATTAAACTCAGTAGAGTTCTTTGCGTTACAGTTTTTACTCTGGCTTTCAAAACTTAAATTTGATTTTAAAGGTTTTTCAAATAAGTCAAACATATCATAATTTTGCTTTAACAGGAAATGACTTTCACTCTGATTAAGAATATTTGCAAATGTATTATGTTCACAGCATTGTTCCACACTCTTCTGAATGCTTCGATTTTGCAAGTGACACTGCAGAGGATCATCAACTTTCCTGATTTCTAGGAGAGAAAAGAACAATGAATTATTCTGTAATCTCTCATAATCTTAGCTTGGCATAAAACTGTTTTAAAAATGCCTTCATGTCGGGGTACCTGAGTGGCTCAGTCTGTTAGGTGTCTGACTTCGGCTCAGGTCATGATCTCAGGGTCCTGGGATCGAGCCCCCACATTGGGCTCCCTGCTCTGCGGGGAGTCTGCTAATCCTTCTCCCTCTGCGCCTCCCCTCACTCGTGCTCGCTCTTTCAAATAAATTAAATCTTAAAAAAAAAAAGTTAAAAATAGAACTACCCTGGGGCACCTGGGTGGCTCAGTCAGTTAATCGGCTGCTTTCAGCTCAGGTCATGATCCCAGCGTCCTGGGATCGAGCCCTGCCTTGGGCTCCCTGCTCAATGGGCAGCCTGCTTCTCCCTCTCCACTGCTTGTGCTCTCTCACATGCTCTCTCTCAAATAAATAAATATTTTTTAAAAAATAGAACTACCCTCTGATACAGCAATTGAACTACTAGGTATTTACCCAAAGATAAAAAAATACAGATTTGAAGGGGCACATTCACCCTGACGTTTATAGCAGCATTATCAACAATAGCTAACCTATGGAAAGAGCCCAAATGCCCACCGACATGAATGGATAAAGAAGATGTGGTATCACAGCTATCAAAAAGAATGAAATCTTGCCTTTTGCAATGATGTGGATGGAGCTAGAGTGTATTATGCTAAGTGAAATAAGTCAGTCAGAAAAAAAACAAATACAGGATTTCATTTCATATGTATAATTTAAGAAACAAAACAAATGGGGCGCCTGGGTGGCTCGGTCGTTAAGCGTCTGCCTTCGGCTCAGGTCATGATCCCAGGGTCCTGGGATCGAGTCCCACATCGGGCTCCCTGCTCTGCGGGAAGCCTGCTTCTCCCTCTCCCACTCCCCCTACTTGTGTTCCTGCTCTCGCTATGTCTCTCTCTGTCAAAAAAAATAAAATCTTTAAAAAAACAAAACAAAACAAATGAACACACAGGAAGGAAAAAAAAAAGACAGAAGCAAACCATAAGAGACTCTTAACTATAGAGAACAAACTGAGGGTTGATGGAGGGAGGTGGGGGATGGCCTAACTGGGTGATGATGGGTATTAAGGAGGGTAGTTGTGATGAGCACTGGGTGTTATATGTAAGTGATGAATCACTAAATTCTACTCCTGAAACCAATATTACACTATATGTTAATTAGCTAGAATTTAAATAAAAATTTGGAAAAAAAAGATGTGGTATACACATACAATGGAATATTACTCAGCCATAAAAAAGAAGGAAATCTTGCCATTTGCAACATGAACGGACCTAGGGGATATAATACTAAGTGAAATATGTCAGCCAGAGAAAGACAAATACCTTGTGATTTTACCCATATGTGGAATTTAAGAAGCAAAACAAGTGCACAAAGCAAAAAGAGACAGACAAAAAAGCAGATTCTTAAATACAGAGAACAAACTGATAATTGCCAGAGGGAAAGTGGGTAGGAGGATGGGTTAAATAGATAAGGGGAGTTAAGAGCAACTTATCTTGATGAGCACAGAGAAATATATAGAATTGTTGAATCATTATATTGTATACCCAAAACTAATAACACTGTATGTTAATTATACTTAAATAGGAAAAAAAAGAATCAGACTCAAGTCTTAAAAAATTAGTGGAAATTCCATTTTGCCATCACTTTAGAAATTGAAAAGTAATAATAAATCAGCACAGCCAGTGTCAGGGCATGATTGACTGAATTACAAAAAAAAAAAATCATGTGAAAACAAAAGCTTTAGGAAAATAAATGCAGTGATAACATCTAATAACTAAAAGAAAATATGAATTAACAAAACCATGAAGAAAATAATTTGAAGCAGACATAAGTTATGACATGGTTTGGGCTGGAAATCATATAGCATGTTAAAAAAAGATATTTTCTTGTTAATCAAATGACCTTTAAGAAAAGAGCTCAGGGGCACCTGGATGGCTCAGTTGGTTAAGAGTCCAACTCTTGATTTCCGCTCAGATCATGATCTCAGGGTTGTGATATTGAGCCGTGTCAGACAGTGGAGCCTATTTAAAATTCTCTCTCCCTCTACCCCGCCCCACCCCACAAAAAGAAGAAAGCTCAGCAAGTAGAGAACATTCAAGGTAATGAGGTAATGCCAGGATAGGGAGAAATTTAAAATGTGTAGTTGTGTTGAGCTGAAAAAGAACCTAAATTTAAAAAAGAAAGGATGGAGAGAAGATAATTCCCGTTCTCACACACAAAATGGGAAGTCATAGGCTAACTGCCATGAAGAAGGGTAAAATACATAGAAAGAAAGCATGCATTAGGCAATATTAAGAGAAAAGCCAAGGGCGCCTGGGTGGCTCAGTTGGTTAGGCGACTGCCTTCGGCTCAGGTCATGATCCTGGAGTCCCAGGATCAAGTCCTGCATCTGGCTCCCTGCTCAGCAGGAAGTCTGCTTCTCCCTCTCCCGGTCCCCCCTCTTGTGTTCTTTCTCTCTCTCACTCTCTCTCAAATAAATAAATAAAATCTTTAAACAAAAAAAAGAGAAAAGCCAATTTGGATGTCTGAGAGAAGGGAAAAAGGTTAATTCACGGGAATAAAGGAAGCTTTTCAGAGTTACGAGAACTGAGAAGAAAATGAAAACGGAAGTATGGAGAACCTCCAGGGTTCTGGTGGGAAAGTGGGGGAGGGGAGCCAAAGAACGACATAAACGCACAGCAAAAACCAGGTTATCATGGAGACAAAGCATCCAAGGTGGGGTTAGATATTATGGAACGAAATCATTATTTCCTAGTAAGGTAGGCAAGCAAAGTAGTAAGAAAAAAGTGATGAAGTCAAAGTTGTTTCTTTCCAGAGAGGCCTGGAAAGTGGAATTTCATAGCAGGAGAGGTGGTAACACAGGTAAAAACACTGTCACAGTGGATCAAGAAGAAGAAGATTAGAAAATTCTAGGAGGGGGAGCCTGGCTGGCTCAGTCACTGGAGCATGCAATTCTTGATCTTGGGGTTGTAAGTTCAAGGCTCCTGTTGGGTATACAGATTACTTAAAAATAAAAATCCTTAAAAAAATTAAAAAGGGGGTGCCTGGGTGGCTCAGTCGGTTGAGCATCCAACTCTTGATTTGGGCTCAGGTCATGATCTCAGGCTGTGGGATTGAGACCTGCATCAGGCTCTGCACTCAGCGAGGAGTCTGCTTAAGGATTCTTTCTCTCCCTCCCCCTCTGTCCCTCCCCATGCTCATGCATGCTTTCTCTCTAAAAAGAAATAAATCTTTTTAAAAAATAATAAGAAAAAGAAAAGAAAATCCTACGAAGATGACTATGCAAACAAAAACAAGAAGTATATAAAGTAAACAGGGATCCAATCTCAAAAGAAAAAAAAGGGGCATATTTTCCTCTAAACTTCAACAAAGAAAAAGAGTTCTCATATGGGAAGAGAGATACAGGGAGGGGCTGTTTACGTTTCCTCAGACACTGTCACAGTTCTGATGCCTTCTCTGACTGACCAGAATACTACTGCAGCCGCCCATCTTGGCAGTTCTCACTCACCTGGGCAGATTCGGCTGTGGATTTCATCTTCTATCATCCAAAGTTCTTCTCCTTGTTCCAACTTGGAGAGTGCATCTGGTTTGCTGGCTTGATACCCTGTTCGTGAGAAAAGACAGAAGACCTAGTGGACTGGGGTACATCAAGAAGGGATAATGTTACATTTTTGGGACTAAATAGGTTTCACATCTGTAACATCAAGGCTTTTCTCTCAAAAGATGGGACATTATACCTACTTGTCTAAGGCAAGAGAAGGATCTGAGGATCTACCATTTCAAAGTATTAAAGAGTTAAGTTTGGGGCACCTGGGTGGCTCAGCTGGTTAAGTGACTGCCTTCGGTTCAGGTCATGATCCCAGGGTCCTGGGATGGAGCCCCACATTGGGCTCCCTTCTCAGCAGGAAGCCTGCTTCTCCCTCTCCCACTCCCCCTGCTTATGTTCCCTCTCTCGCTGTGTCTCTCTGTCAAATAAATAAATAAAATCTTTTTAAAAATAAATAAATAAAGAGTTAAGTAGCTGAGATAGAAAGAGCCACTGGCAGAGCACCCTATGAGTGACACAGGGGAGCTGTCCTCACCCACTGACACCAGGTTCCTATAATTTTCCAACATCATGTCCCGGTACAAGTCCTTCTGAGCGGGGGCCAAGAGCTGCCACTCCTCCCAGGTGAAGTCCACAGCCACATCATCAAATGTCAGGGATTCCTGTTATAACACAGTTATGTTTAATGAAGTGATATTCTTGTGATGATATGGAAAAAACAGATAAAGGAAATTATTCTGCTCATTTTGCCATATAGGAAATGGTGGTTTTTATTCTTTGATACATTGTGATAGAAGAAATCTTGTATAATATTATGTCATTGTGCAATCTTCTATTCATTCAACAAACTTGAAAATTTAAGAAAGTTTCTGTAATATGTATCACTAAATCCTCTTGCCTAGTGTAAGAATATGTGTAATCTATATATATTTGAGCATCTACTTGCCAATACTGAACTATATAATACTTATAAGCAAACAAATAATACAGATTTCTAAATTCACCATGAGCATTTGAGCTAATACCAAAACTAGTAATGAAGAGACTGCAGGTAATAGTCACAAGACAATACATACTAATTTCAGTGCTTAATAAACAAAATAAAAGAAACTATATAAAACATGTATAAAACAAAAGGATTAACAGATAATTAAACAAATTTGTAAAAAAAAACTATAAAGAACATATTTATGGACACGTATATGTACATAGACAAATATATATGTATGTGTGCATATAATTAGGCAGGGTTAATACCACAATAGATACAATGAAGCAACAGCTGTAAGAAATACATTTTTACATTTCTAAGTAGTAAGGGCAGTTAAGGATCTCACTCACCACAACATCTCTCTGAAGAACCATCAAAGACCTATGTGCACTTCAGACCTATGTGCCATGAAACATTAACATCCCTCAAGGAACTGGTCTGTTTTCTCCTCACAGTCAATGCCTGTGATATTGCAATATAATAAGAAGTTTGTATTTGGTATTCATCTCTGGTTCCTTGCACAAGAGCTCCTAAAGCCCTGGAATTTCCTAAGTGGTTGGGGTGGGAGGGGCATCTTACATTATTTATAAAAAGCCCCTTTCAACCATACCTGAATTTATATTAATGAGGTAACTCTGGTGGGCCCCTAGATAAACCCAAGGATGTGGCTGGTTACTAGGGAAACCAACCTACTGATTACAGGGCTGGAACTTTCAGCCCCATCCCAGCTGTCCAGTGTGGGGAGAGGGACTGGAGATTGAGACAATCACTAATGGCCAGTGATTTAATCAATCTCCCCTACATGATGAAACCTCCATAAAAAAAACACAACAGTCCAGAGCCACTTGGGTGGCTCAGTGGTTTAAGTATCTGACTTTGGCTCAGATCATGATCACAGGGTCCTGGTATGAGCCCTGCATCAGGCTCTGCGCTCAGTGGGGAGTTTGCTTATCCCTCTCCCGCTGTCCCCTCCCCCGCTTGCGCACATGCATATGCTCTCTCTCTCAAATAAATAAAATATTAAAAGAAAAAAAACCCACACTACACTACAGGGCTCAGAGAACTTCCAGGTTGGCGAGCACATCAAGGTGCTGGGAGGGTGGCTTGCTTGGAGAGGGCATGGAAGGTCGTTGCCCCTTCTCCCATACCTTGCTCTATGCCTCTCTTCCATTTGGCTGTTCCCATCTTCTATCCTTTATAATAAACTGGTAAATGTGAAGTAAAGTGTTTTCCTGAGTTATGTCAGTCACTGTAGTGAATTATCAAAACCAACGAAGGGACTGTGGGAGCTGCCTATTTGTAGTCAAGTCAGAAGTATGGGCACCCTGGACCCTCAGTACTTAGCTTCTGAAATGAGGGCAGTCTTGCAGGGCTGAGCCCTTTAAACTTGAGTATGATAGTAACTCCATGTAGTCAGTGTCAAGATTGAATCAAATTGTAGACAGGCAGTATCTGGAGAGTTGGAGAACTGGTCATTGGAGTGGAAAAACTCACATTTGGTGTCAGAAGTGTTGGCAGTAGAAACAGATCACAGTAATGCCGCCTACCATGAAACTTACCAAGATTCCCTTGTGATGACTGTCAGAGATATTTTCAGCACACTGACAGCTAATGTGACCTACAGGGTCTTACACAGTCACATATATTCATTCCAACATGAATCACAAAGTATGAATCCTATGAAAAATAGGTTCCTGATTCTGCTTTGCCCAGATTTCTCCAGATCCTGCTATTCTCAATTTAAATTTTTCTTTTAATTGCCGATTTTTCTTTTATAGATCTCTACTAATCCATTGAGAAATAAAGGAAAGAATAAAAGAAACCAAAAGTCACCTGGACTTGGATCATCTTCTTCTGATTTTGGGAAATAGCTGCTAACTTGGATGCTCTGTCTTTAGCTCTTCTGGATCAGCTCCAAATTTCTGTTCAAAAGTCTCAGTCTCCAATCAAGGGTTTCCCCAGAAATGATGTTACCTAAGTCTTGGAATCTTTCCTCCTTTTCCCCTTGATCCCTCTCTTGCCCTGGGGAGCCAGCACCTACAGGCCGGAAAACAAATTACTCTGAGTGGTACCTTCTCTTTAGGCCCAGATGTTGTCACTGTTGCTGTGCATTCACCTTAAACCAAGGCCCCAAAGATCTGTCTTTTTTATTAAGTGCTCTGGGCCAAGAAAACATGACATTCAGAATGTCTGGGAAGCACCCCTTTCTTCTGTAGAGTAGCAGTAGTATGACTGTCAAAGGGAATGTGGGACAGAGACCCAGAAGAGTGTGATGCCCAGTGGCAGGGGACTCCTCAGGTGGGTCCATTTTAGGAAAGAGGACATACAGATAGTTAAAATGTACACATTTTTATTTTATTTTTTTAAATTTATTTATTTATTTACTTACTTACAGAGAAACAGAAAGCACCTGCAAGCAGGAGAGGGGCAAAGGGAAAGGAAGAGAGAATCCCAAGCAGGATCCACGCACAGCACGGAACCCAACACAGGGCTCAATCTCATGACCCTGAGATCACGACCCGAGCCCAAACCAAGAGTTGGATGCTTAGCAAACTGAGCCACCCAGGCACCCCATTTATCTTTTAAATCATGCATGTCCATCTACCTCTTCAAAAGTCTTCTTATATCCCAGGATACATACACTTTGATTTTGAGAACATTGCGCTAAGCAAATAATAAGCAGGGTCTTATTTAATTTCTCATTACCATCCATTTCTTGATACTCTGTAGAGTATTATAAGTATAAACCTATATAGGATAGTCAGCAAAAATATTCTTTAGAAATAGAACTGAAATAAAGACATTTTCAGGCAAAAGCAGAGAAAATTCTTCATCAGAAGACCTGTGTTAGAGCAAACATGAATGTTCTTCAAGCAAAAGGAAAGGATCCTCCAACATAAGTAGAGGAGCAAGGAGTCAAGAGGAACAAAACTGGTAAGTAAGAGTTTAAGTCTAAATTAGTACCAAATGGGGATGCCTGGGTGGCTCAGTCGGTTAAGCAACTGCCTTTGACTCAGGTCATGATCCCAGAGTCCTGGGATCGAGTCCTGCATTGGGCTCCTTGCTCAGTGGGGAGCCTGCCTCTCCCTCTGCCTGCCACTCCCCCTGCTTTTGCTCTATCTCTATCTCTCTGACAAACAAATAAAATCTTTAAAAAAAGAGGCAAATTATCAATATTCACCTAACATATCTATATACCTCTTTATTCAGGTGGCTAGTTACAACATTTAAATAAAAAAATTCTATGCCATCTTAAAGCACACACAGGTCAAGGTCAGTGTTAAAGAACAGGACATTTCATGGGAATAACTTAACATTCAATTTAAAACAGTCAATAAAAGTATTGCAGGTAACTTAAAAATCTACTTCTAAGAATTTCTGAAAAGGAAATACTGGCAACAGTATAATATTTGACAGGACATTTACTTTCTTCATTATATTTTTCATAAGAGCACTTATATTTTAAATCAGAAAATTATCAGCATTCTACAATTAAAATTGCCATTGCTAGATCATTAAAGTAAGTTCATAGCTTTAAAAGTTTTCATAGTAAAAAAAAAAAAGAGGGCGCCTGGGTGGCTCAGTTGGTTAAGCGACTGCCTTCGGCTCAGGTCATGATCCTGGAGTCCCGGGATCGAGTCCCACATCAGGCTCCCTGCTCGGCAGGGGGTCTGCTTCTCCCTCTGACCCTATCCCCTCTCATGCTGTTTCTCTCTCTCTCTCTCAAATAAATAAATAGATAAAATCTTTAAAAAAAAAGGGAGAAACAAAGGGGAGGCAGGGAGAGAGAAAATGAGTTATAAATACAAATTTTACAAAGCACAAAAACATAAATATGGGGAAAATATCAGCCTTTTTACTCAAATATACTAGGTTCCTGCCATCACAGATCACTATTTTAGGTATTTTACTTCACTTAATCTTCAAAACAACACCTGAGGGAGAGATTCTAACTTCTTTTTGCTACCAGGGAAACAGACAGGTCACAATTACACAATGGGACTGAAAAATCAGACTCATTTCAGGGGCACCTGGGTGGCTCAGTGAGGTAAGCGTCTGCCTTCAACTCAGGTCATGATCCTGGAGTCCTGGGATTGAGCCCCTTGGTTGGGCTCCCTGCTCAGTGGGGAGTCTGCTTCTCCCTCTCCCTTTGCCCCTCAGCTCATGCTCTCTCTCTCGCTCACCCTCTCTCTCAAATAAATAAAATCTTAAAAAAATAATAAATATCAGATTCAACTCATTCTAAAATTCACTTTCATTCCACTTCACAGTAGGCCAAGACTACTTGTAAATAAGATCTCTGTTCATTAAGGAAACAAGTAAAAAGCTATTAGAACTCTATTAGTCAGGTAATTGCAGAGGCATTTAGAGTAATTGTAGAGGACTGCAACTGTCTTTAAAATGCACCAACAGAAGACTGAATCAGGATGTGTATGGGTGGCTCAGGCGGTTAGGCTTCTGACTCTTGATTTTGGCTCAGGTCATGATCTCAGGGTTGTGAGATAGAGCCCAGTCTCAGGCTCTGTGCTGGGCATGGAGCCTGCCTGGGATTCTCTCGCTCCCTCTCCCTCCACCCCTCCCCTCCTCTAATAAAAAAGACTGATTCATGAACAGAGGATGGATAGAGAGTTAGATAACTGGTAGAGCCAGTCTAGTAGGACGTTAATGGTAGAATCTAGGTGGTAGGTATATGGATGGATACTTTAACATTCTTTCAGTATTTCTGTATGTTTGAAATTTTTCCATACTAAAATGTTAGGTGGAGAGAAAGACATTACAGTAAGAATTTAATAGGGTGGCCAAGCAGCAAGTAGATATATATATATTTTTTTTTTTTTTTAAAGATTTTATTGATTTATTTGACAGAGAGAGACACAGCGAGAGAGGGAACACAAGCAGGGGGAGTGGGAGAGGGAGAAGCAGGCTTCCCACGGAGCAGGGAGCCCGATGCGGGGCTCGATCCCAGGACCCCGGGATCATGACCTGAGCCGAAGGCAGACGCTTAACGACTGAGCCACCCAGGCGCCCCGCAGCAAGTAGATATTTAAAGTTAATTGGTTTTTTATATTATAGAAAATTATAAGGAAAAGAGACTCAGAAAGGAATAACAGGCTTACAACTGAGATAAAAATAAAGTCTACATTGGAGATGAAAGGCAGGGGAACAAATCCATGAGTAAATGCATAATCATAAAATGTCCCCAAAATGATACCTAAACATTTCAAACATTTCACCTTTATATAAATTTATGCAAACACTGAATACGACTCCACTCACAATACCACAGATTCATACATTAAAATAATCTGTAAATGTTTATTACATGAAATAAGGTAAGAGAGAAAATCATAGTACCATTTACACAATTTATCTGAATTATCAATATTAAGCCCAATATAAAAGCCTCAAACTAAAATGTAATAAAATTTTGACAAGGATTACCCCTTGGGAACGGAATTTACAGTGACAAGAGATGTTATTTTCCTTGTGTCAGTCGGAGTCTGAAAAGAAACATCCAAGAGGAATGTGCAGGCATCTTTCAGGACAAAGGATAAAAGGCTGCATCTTAAATATGAAACTGCTATTAAGAGACGCTGGATCATTCACCTCGCCAAAAACTTCGATTTCTGAAAGTTCGAGAGTAAGGGGTGATGTTGGAGGCCAAAGAGGGTTTAAGAACTAGAGCTGAGGACTTGGGGCTACAGGGCAGAAGGGGGACGCAAACGCACCTCGCGTCTGTGGCAGCCGCCGAGGACTGGGCTCAGCACGCTCCGGCCAAGCCCCGGGCCTCCAGGCGCGGCCCACACTCGCACCAGCGCCCCGGACGCTCGGGGCAGCCCCCCGTGAGCCCCCAGAGACCCCTGCACGTGAACCCCGAAACAGCACCACATACAGCCTTCTCTGACAGTCACAACCCTGCGGCTTGCAATCTCTGAGCCCCAGAGAGTAAGCGGCCCCCAAATGTGCCCTCGGCACCAGATCGCTGTTCTCCAGAGATCTTTAACCACGAGCCACGAGAGCACCTCCGGACTGAGGCCAGGGGCACCAACAAGCGCACCTCCTAACAGGGAAGAACATCCACCCACGCTCTCCTCCCGCTGGAATCCCATCCGCATCACCCAAGGAGGACGCCGACCCACAAACACACCCAGACACTGACCTGATTTTCGCCACACACCACCGCGACCGGTCGGCGCCTGAACTTACTTCGCTAAACTTCGCCCGCGTCCCTCAGCACCCCAGGACGGGGGCCAACAAGGGTCTGAGGCATTTCTAGAGAAAAGGCAACTGGATCCCGGTTGTTCCGCTGCGGCAACATGGCCGCGCCCTGGCCGTACCCCACGGGGGCGGCCATCTTGGATCACGGTAGTACGGCGAGCCGAGGGGCCTCTTCTGCGCCCGCGAGCAGGGGCGGCTGGGAAAGTGGAAGGGCCGGTCGGTCCGACAGAAATGCACAGGTGTCTCCAGGCTGAAGCTTAAACCAGGCAAAAACGACGCGGCGGAAATCCCTTTCAGCTAGCCGACTGGAAAATTAAAAATTAGACGGCTCAGTTGGCACGACCCTGTTAACAGGAAGTGGAGGTATTTGTCCATCACAAAACACGCTTGGGAAAAGGCGAACCCACCTAAAGAAGCTTCCTCCACCGAGTTTCTAGGAAAAATGGGCTTGAAGCGACTTTTGGACAGAGAACGACGTGCGCAGAAGCTCTGAGGGCACAGGGATGGTGGTCACTCACTAGGAAATAAGAGCGCCGGAACGCGCCAGTTAGGCTTGGGGGCGAGTAATAGGGGAAAAGGCCACAGAAAGTCAAAAGAGGTTAGTGCTCAGGGCGAAGGGCGGAACCGAGGACGCAGGCGGAGCTTTCCCTGGGTCCAGAGAGGAAGACAGGCTTTGAGGACCAAAGGCCAGAAATAGGGAAGAATGGAGGGAAAGGCGTATGCATGTGAAAGAGAAATTGCCAACTATTTTCCAGTCAGTATACCAACCCATTCCACCATCAATATATGAGATCCACTCTCCACATCCTATTATAAAAGGAATAAGAAAAAGACTAACGTAATTTTTTAAATAGCTCAATAAGCCACTTATTTTTAAAAATTGCAGATACTCAGGGCGCCTGGGTGGCTCAGTCGTTAAGCGTCTGCCTTCGGCTCAGGTCATGATCCCAGGGTCCTGGGATCGAGCCCCGCATCGGGCTCCCTGCTCGGCGGGAAGCCTGCTTCTCCCTCTCCCACTCCCCCTGCTTGTGTTCCCTCTCTCGCTGTGTCTCTGTCAAATAAATAAAATCTTAAAAAATAAAAATAAAAATTTCAAATACTCGACTTTTAAAGTGCATCTAATATTCAAATAAATGCAAAGTAAACATGAACAAAAATATTTTAAGCCTTAAGATTCATAAAGATTGAACGATGACTAACATTCAGAGTGGCGAGGCCGTGGGATAAAGGCACTCGATTATGCTCTTATTTTTCTCATCTGCATAGGTAAATTAAGTGTTGTCCACCACATACAGCTTTGAGTGAACTGAGATGTTACTACCTTGCTTATCATAGTTGCAAGTTTAAAATGCACACCACATTTAATATTAGATATTTGATGTGGTTTTAGGGAGGCAGGATTCAGACTAGAGCATATAAATCAGTAAAATCCTGCAATTATCCAATTTAAACTTTTCATCTCTTTGAGCCAGCAATTAATTTCAAGAATTGATTCAGTAGAAATTTGAGACCATGTACAAGGGTAATTATAGCATCAATTTTGACAATTTTAAAGAAATAAACACTCTTGTGCTTGTTACATGAATGTACTACTCTTGGGTCTCTCTATGTATTTTTTGAAGATTTTATTTATTCATTTGTCAGGGAGACACAGCGAGAGAGGGAACACAAGCAGGGGGAGTGGGAGAGGGAGAAGCAGGCTTCCCAATGAGCAGGGAGCCTGATGCGGGGCTCAATCCCAGGACCCTGGGATCATGACCTGAGCCGAAGGCAGACGCTTAACGACTGAGCCACCCAGGAGCCCCTATATGTTCACTTTTGGATAGCATCCCTTCCTAGTGAAGCTGACCAATGTGTCCAATAGGACAAATAACAAACAGGATAGAACTAGACTTGCTCAGTAAGGTATGGTCTGTCTCTTGGAGCTCTTCTAACACATTAGAATAGAGCCCAGGCTAGCCTCTTGCAGCATGAGAGCCTGTGAAAGACCCCATCAATTCCAGTGGAGGCTTAGAGGTGTAGCCATCTAGTTCACGCAGCCTCTGTCCAGACAGCCCCACCAGACATCCAACCCTAAACCCACACAGCATAATTAGTAAATGTTTATTTTTAGACATTAACTTTTAGGAAAGTAATTTTGTAGTGCAAAGGTAACTAATACCAATATGAATGTACATCAGTAGGTGATCTGTTAAATAAATAATAAGTGAACATGCATACAGACATAAAAAGAATGAAGGACACTGTAAATTTGGTGCAGCCACTATGGAAAACAGTGTGACATTTCCTCAAAAAATTAAAAATAAAACCACCATATGATCCACTAATTCTACTTGAACTTATCCAAAGGAAATGAAATCACTGTCTTAAAAAGACAGTTGTCCTGGGCGCCTGGGTGGCTCAGTTGGTGAAGCGACTGCCTTCGGCTCAGGTCATGATCCTGGAGTCCCGGGATCGAGTCCCGCATCGGGCTCCCTGCTCGGCAGGGAACCTGCTTCTCCCTCTGCCCTCTTCCCTCTCGTGCTCTCTGTCTCTCATTCTCTCTCTCAAATAAATAAATAAAATCTTTGAAAAAAAAAAAAAAAGAGTTGTCCTCCCATGCTCATTGCAGCATTATTTACAATAGCCATGGCATCGAAACCAAAGTGTCCTCCTATTCAAAATGAATGGATAAAGAAAATGTACACACAATTGAATATTATTCAGCCATAAAAAAGAAAATCCTGCTATTTATGACTCATGAATAGACCCTGAGGGTACTATGCTAAGTGAAATAAGTCAGAGAAAGACAAATACTGTATGATCTCACTTATATGTGGAATCTAAAAGAAAAAAAAAATTAAACTGAGAGAGAAAAATTGGTGGTTGTGACAGGCAGGGTTGGGGGTGGGGTGTGACATACCTTAAGATGGTCAAAATGTACAAACTTCCAGTTATAAGATAAATAAGTCTAATTATAATAGTAATAATGCTGTGTTGAACATCACTGGCCATTAGGGAAATGCAAGTTAAGCTCAAGATTGTTTACTACTATATACCTAAGAGAATAGTTAATGTAAAATATAGTGACAATACCAACTGCTGGGGAGGATGGAGAGCAACTAAATCTCTCCTATGTTGCTAGTGGAATGGATAAAAGAAATACACAGTTGACCCTTGAGCAACATGGGTTTGAACTGCCTGAGTTCACTTATATGTCGATTTTTTTTACAGTGTAGTACTGTAAATGTATTCTCCCTTCCTTATGATTTTGTTAGGCTTTACAACTTTTTAAAACTCCAGTATAATTAACACAGTATATTAATTTCAGGTGTACAATATAGTGAGTCAATAATTCTATAAATTACTTAGTGCCAATCACTTTAAGTGTACTCCTAATCCCTCTTTTTTCCACCCATTCCCCCACCCACCTCCCCTCTGGTAACCACCAGATCATTCTCTGTATAAAGAGTCTGGGGGTACGCCTGGGTGGCTCAGTTGGTTGGGTGACTGCCTTCAGCTCGGGTCACGATCCTGGAGTCCCAGGATCGAGTCCCGCATCGGGCTCCCTGCTCAGCAGGGGGTCTGCTTCTCCCTCTGACCCTCCCCACTCTCGTGCTCTCTCTCTCATTCTCGCTCTCTCAAATAAATAAATAAAATAAAATCTTTAAAAAAAAATTTTTGTCTTTTTTCTTTGTTCATGTTTCTTAAATTCCACATGAGTGAAATCATATGGTATTTGTCTTCATCAGAAGTCTTATTTTTTTTTTAAAGATTTATTTATTTGAGAGAGAGCAAGCAAGCAGGGGGAGGGGCAGAGGGAGAGAATTTTTCAAGCAGACCTGGCACTGAGCTCAGATCCTGACGCGGGGCTCAATCCCACGACCCATGAGATCATGACCTAAGCCAAAACCGAGAGTCAGACGCTTAACTGACCTAGCCACCCAGGCGCCCCAGAAGTCTGATTTTCTTTTCCCTAGCTTACTTTAAGAATATAGTATATAACACATAATCGACTGTTTATGTTATTGGTAAGGCTTCCAGGCAACAGCAGGCTATTGGTAGTTAAGTTATACGTGGATTCTCAACTGCCTGGGCGTCAGTGCCCCTAACCTCCATGTTCTTCAAGTGTCAAATGCACTGAATACCAAGTGCTAGAGAGGATATAGAACAGTATTTCATACACTGCTGGTGAGAATGTAAAAGAGCACAGCCATGATGGAAGAGAGTAGTTTCTTATAAGGCTAAATACAACTTATCATACATCCCAACAATCATCCACCTGAATATTTATTGTAGAGAAATGAAAATTTATGTTCACACAAAACCCTGTATGCAGATTTCATACCATCTTTACAAAAGCTGAAATGAGGAAATCTCTTCCAAGAATGAAGGGATAAACAAACTGGTCATCCAGTATGTGTATTACTCACTAATAAAAATAACCATCCATTAACTCACGTAAGTCTTCAGAGCAATTTGCCAAATGACAAAAACATGAAAAGCTTACACACTTCCTACTAATAAAAAATTATAAATTTGTATATAGTCACTAATATAACTTTTATGGAAAAAAATAGAAAATTATATAAATAAATACAACCTATATATAAAATATATAAAATCCAGTTGTAAAAATGATTTTTGTAACATTCACAAAATTATACAATTATACTGATGGAAAACAGGTAAGTGGTTGTGAGAGGTAGGTTTGGATAAAGGGAATGAGCATAAAAGGTATAATGAGGAAATCTGTGTTGATTACAGTCTTACATGATGGTTGTGGTAGTGGTTACATGAATCTATATATGTAATAAAACTTCTTAGAATTACAACATAAAAAAAAACATGAAAATCTAATGAAATCCAAATAAGGTTAAGGGCTTAGCTAACAGTATACTACCAATGTCATTTTCCTGGATTCAGTAAGATGTGGCTTACATAAATGTTTTTACTGGAAGGCGTTAGGTAAAGGATACTAGGGAAGTCTCTGGACTATTTTGCAATTTCTTATAAGTTAAAATGATTTCAAATTAAACATTTTATAAAAATAACTCGGAAGGCGGTTTTATAAAATATTTGGTCATATTTATAAATTTAGTTAAGCAAGTACAAATACTTGTTATTTTATAAATTTAAAACATTCAGTTTCCTTTTAAACTACTTTAGTATGCTAAATTTACAATTAAGTTTAGAGCCAAAGAAAGGTAAAAAATCAATAATACAGAGTAGTCCTAGAATACTCCATAGAACACTCTGCATGGTGTATAACAATAAATATTAATCAGTGATGAGGAAAGCAGACTATACTTTTTAAAACTAAGGAATTACTGACAAGGCCACTAGAAAAGGGTTTCAAAGTATCATCTGAAAATGTACATCAGGTGAATTATCTGATGTATACTGAGGTCAGACTTGTAACATTTAAAAGCACTCTGACATTTACCACTTTCACAGGACTTCATTCCTTCATAAGTTCTCTGATATTTGACTGCAGGTGCTCTACATTTAGTATGTTCATGAAGTTTTCATTTCTATATGATTTCCTGACAAAACGAGGCAGAATGTGTCACTGATATCCTGCCATATATCGTCCTCTTAAAGTTTTTCTCCAGTGTGGACTCTGACCCTCACTGAGGTCTTCTTTCTGGGTAAAAGCTTTCCCATGGTCATCATAAATTTTTTAAAAAATCATATTTCTATGAACAATAAGCTCACTGATGATTTATGATGATCTCTGATAATAAAGTCTACCTTCCCCCTGAAGGCCTTTCTAGTTTCTGCATTCACAGAATTTATCTCCGTATACACTTTTCAGAATATAATGAAGCTAGAAAGTTTTGCTCAAGGCATTTCCACATTGAATGTATCAAGAGTTTTCCCAACATGTTTTCACTGACAGAAAATATGAGGTAAGGATCACTGAAGGCACTACAACACATTCACCGTAGCCACCAGATTTACCTCCTAGACAAGTTTTTAATCTCCGCAGGACACACATCAACAGCCAGCAGTACCATGATTACATTCCAATCTGCTGGAAACACTGATGTTTAATGAAGTCTCGGTTGCCACAGAAGGCGTTTCCACAGTCATCACATTCATAGGGCTTCTGTTCTGCAGGAGTTCACTAATAAGTAATGAGCTGCGACTCTGTGTTAAAGGAATTTACAACTTGACTGAATCTACCCATTTCTCTTGTGTGCATTTTCTTATGTTTAACAAGGTTTGACAAGTGGGAGAAGGCTTTCTCACAATCGCTGCATCCATATGGTCTCTCGCCTGTATGAGTTCTTTGATGGACATTGAGTACTGACTTTGTGGTGAAGGCTTTTCCACATTCATTGCACTCATAGGGTTTCTCTCCCGTGTGAATTCTCTGATGGGTAATGAGACCATATTTGTGAGAATAGGATTTTCCACACTCAGTACACACAAAGGGAGTCTTTCCTGTATGACATCTCTCATGTTGTATGAGGCATATCTTCTGGCTGAAGGCTTTACCACACTCATTACATTCATAGGGTTTCTCTCCTGTGTGAGTCCGCTGATGTATAGTGAGGGTGCGCTTTGTGGTGAAGCCTTTTCCGCACTCATTACATAAGTAAGATTTCTCTCCTGTGTGAGTTCGCTGATGTATAATGAGGGTGCGCTTTGTGGTGAAGCCTTTTCCACATTCACTGCACACGTAAGATTTTTCCCCAGTATGAGATCGCTGATGTACGATGAGATTACTCTTCACTGTGAAGCCTTTTCCACACTCGCTACATATATAGGGTTTCTCTCCAGTATGAGTTCGCTGATGTACAACAAGATAGCGCTTCATGGTGAAGGCTTTTCCGCATTCAGTGCATATATAGGGTTTCTCCCCTGTATGAGTTCGCTGATGCACAATGAGATTACTCTTCACAGTGAAGCCTTTTCCACATTCACTGCACACATAAGGTTTCTCTCCACTATGAGTTCGCTGATGTGCAATCAGATAGCGTTTCATGGTGAAGCCTTTTCCACACTCACTGCATGTGTAGGATTTCTCTGCTGTTTGGGTGTGCTGAGGCAAAGTGAGACTGCTCTTCACACTAGAGCCTTTTCTGTATTCACTGGTTATACAGACTTTGTCTTGTGTATGAGTTTTCTGATGTTTAGCGAACATGACATTTCTGGAGAAGGAATTCCCACATGGATCACACTCATGGGGTTTCTCACCTCTATGACCTCTCTCATGGTAAATAAGCCGAGACTTCCTGATGCAGGTTTTCTCACCTTCGATGCATGTCTGGGGTTTCTCTATTTTGTGAGTCCTCTGATGCTTAAAGTCTTGGAATTTAGTGCTGATATATTTTACACTTTCAGGGAATTCAATTCCAGAATACAAATGTTCATGATTACCATGCAGAAAAGATTTTTCTTCTCCATTAAACTCAACAGCCTTCTTTGTTTCATATCTTCTCTTCTCGTTAACTAAACTCAAACTTGATTTCAAAGCTTTTCTACATAAATCAAACACATGATTTTGCGTTATGGCAAAATGTATTTTGCTCAAATAAACAGCATTTCTAAATGTACTCTGTTCCCCGTATTGTTGTGTGCTCTTCAGAAATCTGTGGTTTTGAGAGTGCTCTTGCAGATGACTATCAAGCTTCCCGAATCCTAGGGGAAAAAGGGAACAACAAATTCTCTCACAAGGATGGTATGGAATAAAAGTGTTTTAAAGATGATGTGGTGGGGGTGGGTCTTTATTGTTTTGACTATATAATTTTAAAAGAAAATTATAAAGATTTAAAATGAAATAAATATCAGATCCAAGAAGAGGTAAGGAGCATATTTAGAGCTAAATACGCACAAAAGAAAAAGAGTTCTTATCTGGGGAAAGGAATATGGGGAGGAGCTGATTAGGTATCCTCAGACACCCTCACAGCTGTGACACCTTCTCTTAAAGACTAGAATAAAACTTCTTCAGCCACTCCCCTTGCTGGTACTCACTCACCCAGATGGGTTCTATTCTGTATTTCATCCTCTGTTATCCATGGTTCATCTCTGTATTCCAACTTGGATAATGCATCTGGTTTGGTAGCCTGACACCCTGTTCATGAGAAATGACAAAAGACTTAGATGCAGTGACTTGGGGTATAGTAAGTTGAGATGGGAAAATATTACATTTTAGAGACAAAGCGATTTCTCACATGCAAAGCCCTTTGTTTAGGGCCAAGATAAGGGACTCTTCGGAAGACCACAGTGATTGCAAAGTTTTGATCGAGTGATAGAGGAAAAGCCAGTGACTGAGCACCTCTAAGTGACATAGAAAGCTGTCCTCACCCACTGACACCAGGTTGCTATAGTTCTCCAACATCACGTCCCGGTACAGGTCCTTCTGGGCGGGGTCCAGGAGCTGCCACTCCTCCCAGGTGAAGTCCACGGCCACATCCTCCAGTGTCAGTGATTCCTGTAATAACACGGTCCTATTTAATATGATGTGAATTACTTTTGTTAATATGGAAGAAGCATGAGGGAGGCTGTCCTAATCACCATATAGCCTCATCTATATATACTTTTTTCTTTTTTTTTTTTTAAAGATTTTATTTATTTGACAGAGAGGTTGAGGGAGAAAGCACAAGAAGGGGGAGCGGCAGGCAGAGGGAGAGAGAGAAGCAGGCCTCCTGCCAAGCAGGGAGCCCGATGTGGGGCTCCATCCCAGGACCCTCGGATCATGACCCGAGCCGAAGGCAGACACTCAACCAACTGAGCCCCCCCCGCCAGGTACCCCTATATATACTTTTCTTACACACATTTTAGTAGAAATGAGGAGCCTAGGTGGCTCTGTTGGTGACTTCCATCTTGCTAACAGAATCTGTCCTTTCATGACTTTGATGAAACAAGTGGCATGTAGGGAAGGCCCATGTGGCAAGGAACTAATAAATAAGAATCTTACATGAGCAGACAGGTAGGAACTGAGGATCTCACTTGATCAGCTCTTCTGGAAATGAATCCCGCCAACAACCCAGTAAGTGAGCTTAGAAGTGCATCCTTCCCCACCCGAGCCTCCAGATCAGATGCCACCCTGGCTTACACCTTGCTTACAGGCTCATGAGTGACTGTGAAACAAAGTACCCAGCAGCGATATGACAAAAAACAAATATTTGGCTTTTGGCCCCAGTTACCACAAGGAACTCCTAAAATGCTTAGGATCTCCACAGTGATGAGTGTCTTTTGTGTGCTAATGAGATGACTGGTAACCCAAGCCCTCACACAGCTGCGGGATGGGGGCTGGTCACCAGGGAAACAAACTACATGACTACAGGGTTGGAACTTAGCCCCACCTCCTGAGTTCAATCACCAATGTTCAATGATTTAATCAATCATACCTAAGCCATGAAACCTCCATAAAGCCCCCAAAACCACAGGTTCAGCAAACTTCCAAGTTGGTGAGCACATCATGCTGCTGGAAGGGTGGCACACCCCCATACTCTGTCCTGAGAAAGGAACCGTAGAAACCATGATTTAGAGCCCGTCAGTCAGTACAGGAGACCAAGACTTGAGATTGGAATCCCAAGTGGTGGCTTTCTTGCAGGTCTGCACTCTTAAATCTGTGTAATCTGATGCTAACTGCACGTAGTCAGTGTCAGAGAGTCCAATGTCAATCTGGAGAGGTGGTGTTGAAAGAGATCACATATTTGGTGTCAGGAGGAAAAAACCTCGTTTGATATCAAAAGTATTGTGAGTAAAAACAACACAGACTAGGTAAGCCATGCTTGCTTGCCCGCCTGGAAGGAGTCTCCAGGTAACACACTGTCGGAATTGGCTACAAATCAGAGGTTCCCACAATCTTCTCCTTGGATTCAACAACCTTCTCCTTGGATTCAGTCATTTGCTAGAACAGCTCAAAGAACTCAGAGAAACACTTACATTTACTGGTTTATTATATAGTAAAGGACATTATAAAGGATACAAATGAACCAGATGAAGAGGTACCTCGTGCAAGGTCTGGAAGGTCCTGAACCCACAAGCTTCTGTCCCTGTGGAGTTGGGGTATGCTACACCCTCCGAGCATGTAGATGTGTTCACCAATCCAGAAACTCTCCGAACCCTGTACTTTCGGGATTTTATGGGGACTTCATTTCATGGACATGATCTAATAATCGATTACTAATTCATTATCCAGTCTTTCTCCCCACTCTGGAGGATGGGGGCAGGGCTGCAAGTTCCAAGCTTCTAATCATGACTTGATCTTTCTAGAGACCAGCCCCCACAGAAGACATTCAGGAGCCCACACCAAGAGTCACCTAATTAGAACAAAAGACGGTCCTATCACCCAGAAAATTCCAAGGGATTTAGGAGCTCTGTGACAGACACTCCTATCACCAAGGAAATTATAAGAGTTTTAGAAAACTCTGTGTCAGGAACCAGGGTAAAAGACTAAATATTAGCAGGAACCAGGGTAAAAGACTATATATTAGGCAGATATACACATATATATATATGTTATTATGCCACAACACCAACAGATAATGAATATAAGACATAAGCTTTTAAAGAAAGAACTTATGGAAGAATAGAAGAAAATATGGAATGTTTATGGCACAAGTAAAAAGCATAAAGAAAAGGCTAACAGATTTTAATTTGAATCAAAAATAAAACTTTTGCATGGAAAAAGATATTAAGAAAAGCTAAAAGACAAGATTCTAGAAAAATAACTGCAACATATAAAAGATCAATATATCACAAGATGAACAATTACAAATCAGTAAGACAAAAAATAATTTTTAAAATGAGCCAAGAATGAAGACCACATATCACAGAAGAAATAATCCAAAAAAGCAACAAAGGGACAAGAATCTGAACCTCACAAGTGATTGGGAAAATGCAAAATAAAATAAGGCAAAAGAATATTGGTTCATGGGTGCCTGGGTGGCTCAGTTGGTTAAGCGACTGCCTTCGGCTCAGGTCATGATCCTGGAGTCCCGGGATCGAGTCCCGCATCGGGCTCCCTGCTAGGCAGGGAGTCTGCTTCTCCCTCTGACCCTCCCCCCTCTCATGTGCTCTCTCTGTCTCATTCTCTCTCTCTCTCAAATAAATAAATAAAATCTTAAAAAAAAAAAGAATATTGGTTCATACAGACTGTGGAAAATATGCAATTTGATAACATAATAACAAGTGTTGGCAAGCTGAAGAGCACTGGATGTTCTTACATAACGCTTTCTATCAACCAGGCACTCTTCTAGATGCTTTGTCTAGATTAATTCAATTTATTTTATTTATTTATTTTTATTTTAAAGATTTTATTTATTTATTTGAGAGAGAGAATGAGATAGAGAGAGCATGAGAGGGGGGAGGGTCAGAGGGAGAAGCAGACTCCCCGCCGAGCAGGGAGTCCGATGCGGGACTCGATCCCGGGATCATGACCTGAGCCGAAGGCAGACGCTTAACCGACTGAGCCACCCAGGTGTCCCAAGGGTCAAGGTGTATTAAGGTGCTATCAACGAAGTCTGTACTATTTCACACTAACTCTATTAAATTCAGAGTGAACCTCTGAACATATGTGTTACTGTGTTATTTATCATTTCAAAAATCAAATATTTTGTTCCCATCAAACTCCAAAGATTTTTGTTTCTTTGTTTTTTGAGTATGACTATGAACTCATGGACTTTTTTCTTTTTCTTTTTTTTTTTTAGATTTTATTTATTTATTTGAGAGGGAGAATGAGATAGAGAGCATGAGAGGGGGGAGGGTCAGAGAGAGAGGCAGACTCCCTGCCGAGCAGGGAGCCCGATGCAGGACTCGATCCCGGGACTCCAGGATCATGACCCGAGCCAAAGGCAGTTGCTTAACCAACTGAGCCACCCAGGCGCCCTTTTTTCTTTTTTTTTTTAAAGAGAGAGTGTGCGTGTGCTGGAGCCAAGGGCAGGGGAGGGTAGAAGGAGAGGGAGAGAGAGAATGTTAAGCAGGCTCCCACTCAGCACAGAGCCTGACACAGGGCTCAATCTCACGATCCTGAGATCATGAGATCATGCAGTCATCTTTCTTTTAGATGCTCAACTGGTACTAGGCCTGTGGTACTTCAACTAATAGCAAAGCCCCTTCTAGTTATCTGTGTTGTTTGGAGTATTGTTCCATTCATATAAAACGTGAGAGATATATACATTTAGGTGTGTAAATGCACAAACAGATACATATAAGAAGTATGCACTACCAGGTATTTGTTAATGCTACACCAGGGGATTAAGAGGCACTCTCTTACCATGAGTCACCTGTGTACATAAGAGAAAAAAGGTAAAAACAAAATAAGATAAAAACACAAATAGGAAGGTAATTTAAACACAAGGAAAAATACCCCACTTTCTGAGATGGAGTGAAAGTTTTAAATCAAACCCTATGGATGCCAACAACCCAAACCCTTAATAGAGAAAAACACTTTCTCAACTACTACTACTGCCAAATCTGTACTCAAACGCCACTTCAACTACCTGTTCATGGAGGACCATTTGAAAGTCATGCAATCTTCATTTTCCTACGCCATTTCAGTGGTTTTATTCCAGACTGCCATAAAGTTGGGTCCCTGGATCACCAGACTATGGTGCCCTGAAGAACTGTACCCACTGACCTCTGCTTGACATATTCCCAGAGGAGGCCCTCTGTAAGAGACAGCTATAGAAATCTGCTTTCCCACTTACCAGAAGGCTGCAGGTGAGAATACACCTCACTGATGCCCTCCAAGGAAATCCACCAAAGAAATTTCAGGAGACCTAAGTGGCATAAACTACTGAATCCCCCAAGAAACTGGTCTGCCTTCCCCACAGAGTCCGTGCACATCACATAGCTTTTCATGTCTCTTTGGTTATGATGTTTGTTAGAGATATCAGACTCAAAGTGACAGCTACCGAAACCCACAGGATGCACCAGTCACACACTGTGTTCCAATGTTAATCCTTCAGGATGACCCCTCTGAGTAATATATTCCTGATTTCACTTTGCTCTGCTTTTGCATTTAGAATCTAAGTTAATTTCTCCCCAGAATCCAATTATCCCCAGAATCCAATTATACTAAAAGGTTGAACTGAGTTTTCTCAGGTCACCACAAATCTGTCAGAAAGCATAGGAAAAACGTAACAAACAAGTCACCTGGGCCTTGATCATTTTCTTCTGTGCTCACAAAACAGTAACATGGATTCTGTCTTTCGTCTCTTCTGCATCTGCCACAAAGTTCTTAGGGTCAGAAAGCTTGGTGTCTGCTTGAAGTTGTCCCTAGAAATAATGATATCCAAGTCCAAGTACTTTTTTTTTCTTCCTTCATTCCTTCACTTGATCACTCTTGCTCTTGGGGACCTGGGACCTGTGGGCTGAAGAGCAAACTGACTTTGAGTGTACTTTTCCTCTGGGCCTAGGTGTTATCACTGCTGCTATGCACTTACCTTAGAGGACCTCAATATTTCCAACTGTTCCGAGGCTTTCACACTCTAGGGCAGTAAAGCAGGGTTCTAAATGAGTGAAAGGCATGCTTTTCCTCTGTGAAGAAGAAATGGCATGGGTATTAAAGGGGAGGTGGGAAAGCAAAGGCAGCAGAGCATGATGCCTCAGAGGCAGGTGGATTATCAAGCACATCCATTTACGACATATGGGAGGTTCCAAAGATCTGGACATTGTGTCTTTAATTAGCCATAATTGCGCCTCGGATAAACCTCATCGGCTACGATACTGCCACTGCGCAAAGCTTGGACACTGTGTCTTTAAAAAGCATGTGTGGGGTGCCTGGGTAGCTCAGTCGTTAAGCGTCTGCCTTCGGCTCAGGTCATGATCCCAGGGTCCTGGGATCGAGTCCCACATTGGGCTCCCTGCTCAATAGGAAGCCTGCTTCTCCCTCTCCCACTCCGCCTGCTTGTGTTCCCTCTCTCGCTGTGTCTCTGTCAGATAAATAAATAAAATCTTAAAAAATAAAATAAAATAAAAAGCATGTATGCTCATGCACTGCTTTGGAAGTCTTTATATGCTCCATGGGTACACACACTTCAGTGTGAAGACTAATGTACCAAGCAAATCATAAGGACTGTCTTATCCACTTGATGCACTAAATGATTAACCTTGCCCAACAGAGGTTTGGCTTTTGCCCTTAGTTTCTAGGAGGAAACTTCTAAGTTCTTGGAATATCCTACCTGATAAAAGTGTCTCTGCTCACCTGGGAGGCTTGGGCCATGCAAGGCAGTCTAGTCTAATAAAGTGATTTATGGTGAAGGGCCTTGGACCACGTGGTATCAGCCGGGCCTCTGGAGGGGCTGGAGGAGACTAAGGTCAGCCATACAGGCAGTCAGTCATGTCTGTGTTCATTAACTCCAATAAAAACTCTGGCGCCAAGGCTTATATGAGTTTTCTCTGGTTGGCAATAATGATAGAAAAGGTATACAAATGAGGAAGCTATAAATTATAAATCTATATACACCTAATGGCAGAATCACAAAATACAAACAAAAACTGAATTAAAGAGAGAAATAGAAAATTCAACAATAATAGGTGAAAGTTTCAAAATCCCACTGTCAGTAATTAAAAAAAAAAAAAGAAAAAAGAAAAGAAAACCAGCAGAGATACTTAGGACTTCAACACCATAATCAACTGACAGTTATTTGATGCTACACTCAACAGGAACAAAATATACATTTTCTTCAAAGGTACATGAAACATTCTCCAGGAAAGACCGTAATTTAAGATAGAAAACAAATGTCAATGAATTTAAAATATATTTTCCAGCCACAACAGAACTGAATTAGATATCTGCTTCAGAATGAAATTCAGGAAATACACAAATATTTGGAAATTAATTAGCACATTTCTGAGTAACCATGGATTAAAAATAAATATTACTTAGATGAAATGGACAAACGCCTGGAAAGAGACAAATAACAAAACTGACAGAAGAACAGTTCCAAAAAACCCAAATAGACATATAAAAAGAAACTGAATTAGTAATTAAAAACTGTCTCACAGGGGCGCCTGGGTAGCTCAGTTGGTTAAGCAATCAGGTCTTGATCTCCTAGACCCACTTTGCGCTCCATGCTGGGCATGGAGCCTACTTAAGAAACAAAAACAAAACAAAAGTCTCACAAAGAAAAGCTTAGGCCCAGATGTATTCCTTCTATGATGTCACTATCACCAAAATACCAAAGCCAAAGGCATCACAGAAGAAGAAAATTACAGACCAATCTCTTTCATGAATATAGGTGAAAAATTGTTAACATATTACCAAAACAATAAGCGAAATAAGTCAATCAGAGAAAGACAAATACAGTATGATTTCACCCATATGTGGAATTTAAGAAAACAAAACGGATGAACACATGAAGGGGGGGGGGGCGCCTGGGTGGCTCAGTTGTTAAGCATCTGCCTTCGGCTCAGGTCATGATCCTGAGGTCCTGGGATCGAGCCCCGCATCGGGCTCCCTGCTCGGCGGGAAGCCTGCTTCTCCCTCTCCCACTCCCCCTGCTTGTGTTCCCTCTCTCGCTGTCTCTGTCAAATAAATAAATAAAATCTTAAAAAAAAACAACACACGAGAGGGCAAAAAAAAGAGAGAAGGTAACAAATCATGAGAGACTCAACTACAGAGAACAGAGTTGATGGAGGGAGGTGGGTGGGGGATGGGACAGATAGGTGATGGGTATCAAGGAGGGCACTTGTTATGATGAGCACTGGGTGTTATATGTAAAGGATGAATCATTGAACTCTACTCCTGAAACCAATATTGAACTGTATGTCAACAAACTAGAATTTAAAGGGAAAAAAACACATATTAGCAAAACAAATCTAGGATAACATAAAAAAATCTAGGATTACAGACAGTGACTAAGGGGGATTTAGCCCAGGAATGCCAATTTGGTTGGCTGGTGGCTCAGCTGGTTAAGCGTCCAACTCTTAATTTCAGCGCAGGTTGTGATCTCAGGGTTGTGAGATCAAGTCCTGCATGGGGCTCCATGCTGGGTGTGGAGCCCGCTTAAGAGTCTCTTTCTCCCTCTCCCTTTGTCCCTCCCCTACCCCTCGCACACGTGGGTGCTCTCTCTCAAAAAAAAGATAATAAATTTCAGTGTAACAGCTAGAAATATAAACTATCTCAAGAGAATGAGAAGGCAAGCTACAGACTAGGTAAAATATTTGCAAAAGACATATATGATAAACATCCAAAATACACAAAGAACTCTTAAAACTCAACAATAAGAAAAGATAACCCAATTAAAAAATGGGCAAAAGCCCCAAACTGACACCTCACCAAGGAAGATACACAGATAGCAAATAAGCATATGAAAGGCTGCTCAACATCATATATAATTAGGGAATTACAAATTAAAATACAACTATGAGATACCATTACACACCTATTAGAATAGCCAAAATTCAAAACACTGACAACACCAAATGCTGGCAAGGATGTGCAGCAAAAGGAACTCTCATTTACTGCTGGTGGGAATGCAAAATGATTCAACCACTTTAGAAGATAGTTTCGCGGGCGCCTGGGTGGCTCAGTTGGTTAAGCGACTGCCTTCGGCTCAGGTCATGATCCTGGAGTCCCTGGATCGAGTCCTGCATCGGGCTCCCTGCTCAGCAGGGAGTCTGCTTCTCCCTCTGGCCCTCCCCCATCTCATGTGCTCTCTCTCATTCTCTCTCTCTCAAATAAATAAATAAAATCTTAAAAAAAAAAAAAAGAAGATAGTTTCGCAGCTTCTTACAAAACTAACATACTCTTACCATATGATCCAACACTTTCCTTGTTATTTGCCAAAAGGAGCTGAACGCTGATAATGGATGTTTATAGCAGCTTTATCCATCCAGAGAATGGAATATTATTCAGCACTAAAAAGAAATGAGCTATCAAGCCATGAAAAGACAAGGAAGAAACTTAAATGCATATTATTAAGTGAAAGAAGCCAATCGGAAAAGGCTACATATTGTAGGACTCCAACCATATGACAGTCTGGAAAAGGCAAAACTAAGGAGACAGAAAAAAGATCAGTGGTAGCTAGGAGTTGGGGGAGAGGAAAGATAAATAGGCAGAAACCAGAGGAGTTTTAGAACAGTGAAACCAACCTGTAACATACTAAATGAGGACACATATCATTATACATTGTCAAAACCTACAGAATGAACAATACCAAGAGAGAACCCTACACCAATGTAAATTATGCACTTTGGGTGATAACATGTCGATATGGTAATTGTAACAAACACACCACTCTGGTGCAGGATGTTGACAGTGAGGAAGGTTGTATGTGTAGGGGAGTAGGGTATACACAAGCAGTCTCTGCACACTTCCCACTCAATGTTGCTGGGAATTTAAAACTGCTCTAAAAAACAAAGTCATCATCTACATCTACATCTATACACACATACATATACACACACTATCTTGCAGAAAACATAGGAGACATTTCTCATGACTGTGGCTTAGGCAAAGAATTCTTAGACATGTCACTAAACCAGTGAACCATAAAAGAACTGATAATTGGACTTGTACTAAATTTTGCACATCAAAAGACTTTATAAAGCAAAAGGAAAAAGTAAGCTATATTTGGGGAGAAAATATTTGCAAATCATATATCTGATAAAGGAGTACTATGTAGAATATACAAATAACTGTAAAAACCTAATAATTTGTTTGGAAGGCAAACAACTTACTTAGAGAATGAGAAAAGACTTAAATAGACATTACACTACAGAAGACATATTAATGTCTATTATAGCACATGAAAAGATGATCAACATTATTTGTCACTGAGGAAACTAAGATGATGATGAAATTCTACTATACACCAACTAGAATGACTATAATCAAAAAGACTAATAATTCCAAATGTTGATGAGAATGTAGAGAAACTGAAACTCTCATACACTGATGGTAGAAATGTAAACTCATACATGCACTTTGAAAACTTTGTAAAACGTTAAACATATACTTGCCCTACGAGCCAACCATTCTGCTCAGGGGAACTTAACAAAGAGAAATGAACATTTCCAGTTTGTACCTGAATGTATAGAGCAATTCTCATAATAGTCTCAAACGGAAAACAATTCCAACAACTGTGACTTGATAAATAAAAGGCATAATATACATCCAATGGATCATTCAGGAATAATGCCGAAGAGGAGAGAATATTTCCCAACTCATTCTATTAGGCCATTTAGTTTTTAAAAATACAATTTACAATACTATCAAAACATGTGAAATACTACTGGACCACTTTCTTACACCATACACAAAAATAAATTCAAAATGGATGAAAGACCTAAATGTGAGACAAGAAACCATCAAAATCCTAGAGAAGAACACAGGCAGCGACCTCTTTGACATTGGCCGTAGCAACTTCTTACTAGACATGTCTCCGGAGGCAAGGGAAACAAAAGCAAAAATGAACTATTGGGACTTCATCAAGATAAAAAGTTCTACCATTGGGACACCTGGGTGGCTCAGTCGTTAAGCATCTGCCTTCGGCTCAGGTCATGATCCCAGGGTCCTGGGATCGAGTCCCACATCAGGCTCTGTGCTCAGTGAGGAGCCTGCTTCTCCCTCTCCCTCTGCTGCTCCCCCTGCTTGTGCTCTCTCTCTCTGACAAATAAATTAAAATCTTAAAAAAAAAAAAAAAGGTTCTACCAAGGGGCGCCTGGGTGGCTCAGTCGTAATAAGCGTCTGCCTTCGGCTCAGGTCATGATCCCAAGGTCCTGAGATCGAGTTCCGTATCAGGCTCCCTGCTCAGCGAGAGTGTGCTTCTCCCTCTCCCACTCCCCCCGCTTGTGTTCCTGTTCTCACTCTCTCTGTCAAATAAATAAATAAAATCTTAAAAAAAAAAAAAAAAGGTTCTATCCAGCAAAGGAAACAATCAACAAAAACTAAAAAGCAGCCTATGGAATGGGAGAAGATATTTGCAAATGACATATCTGATAAAGGGTTAGTATCCAAAATCTATAAAGAACTTATCAAACTCAACACCCAAAAAAACAAATAATCCGGTTAAGAAATGGGCAGAAGAGGGGAGGGTATGTGCTATGGTGAGCGTTGTGAATTGTGTAAGACTGATGAATCACAGACCTGTACCCCTGAAACAAATAACACATCATATGTTAATTTTAAAAAATAAATTAATTAAAAAATTAATTAAAAAATTTTTTTTAATTAAAAAAAAATGGGCAGAAGACATGAATAGACATTTTTCCAAAGAAGACCTACAAATGACTAACAGACACATGAAAGGATGCTCAATATCATTATCAGGGAAATACAAATCAAAACTACAATGACATATTACCTCATACCCGTCAGAATGGCTAAAATTAACAACACAGGAAACAACACATTTTGGCAAGGAGGCGGAGAAAGGGGAACTCTCTTACACTGTTCGTGGGAATGCAAATTGGTGCAGCCACTCTGGAAAACAGTTTGGAGGTTCCTCAAAAAGTTAAAAATAGAACCACCCTACAACCCAGCAATTGCACTATTAGGTATTTACCCAAAGGATACAAAAATACTGATTCAAGGGACACATGCACCCCAATATTAACAGCAGTGTTATCAACAATAGCCAAATTATGGAAAGAGCCCAAATGTCCATCGACTGATGAATGGATAAAGATGTGGTGTGGAGTATTACTCAGCCATCAAAAAGAATGAAATCCTGCTTTTTGCAATGATGTGGATGGAGCTAGAGTATATTATGCTAACTGAAACAAGTCAGAGAAAGACAAATACCATATGGTTTCACTCATGTGGAATTTAAGAAACAAAACAGATGAACATAGGAGAAGGGAGGGGAAGAGAAGGAGGCAAACCCTAAGAGACTCTTTTAACTATAGAGAATAGGGGTGCCTGGGTGGCTCAGTCGTTAAGCGTCTGCCTTTGGCTCAGGTCATGATCCCAGGGTCCTGGGATCGGGCCCGGCATTGGGCTCCCTGCTCGGCGGGAAGCCTGCTTCTCCTTCTCCCACTCCCCCTGCTTGTGTTCCCTCTCGCTGTCTGTCAAAATAAATAAATAAAATCTTAAAAACAAAACAAAACAGAACTATAGAGAACAAACTGAGGGTTGATGGAGGGGGGTGAGTGGGGGATGGGCTCAATGAATGACTGGTATTAAGGAGGGCACTTGTGATTAGCACTAGATGTTAATATATAAGTGATGAATCACTAAATTCTACTCCTGAAACCAATATTACACTATATGTTAACTAACCAGATTTTAAATAAAAACTTGAAACAAAAAAATAAATAAATAAAATGATGATAAAAGAAAAGGTGAAAATGACTTTAAAAATGTGAAATACAGGGCGCCTGGGTGGCTCAGTTGGTTAAGCGACTGCCTTCGGCTCAGGTCATGATCCTGGAGTCCTGGGATCGAGTCCCACATCAGGCTCCCTGCTCGGCAGGGAGTCTGCTTCTCCCTCTGACCCTCCTCCCTCTCATACTCTCTGTTTCTCATTCTCTCTGTCTCAAATAAATAAATAAAATCTTTAAAATAAAATAAAATAAAATAAAAAATAAAAATAAAAATGTGAAATACTTATGGAAAAAGATTACCAAAAATTTAAAACACCTTTTGAAAACTGTATCACAGAAATTTTTTAAGACTTAAATAAATGGAAAGATACACTTTGTCCATGTCAGAAAATGGACCATTTTTTGAAATGAACCAAATAGACCATTCTCCAGAATTGGTCTAGAGTCACAAATCTCAATCATAATTCCAGGAGGCTTTTCTGTATAAACTGACAACCTGATTCTTAAATTCACATAGAAATGCAAAAGGTCTAGAAAAGCTAAAACAACTGTAAAAAAGAACAAGGCTGGGGTGCATGAGTGGCTCAGTTGGTTGACCATCCAACTCTTGGGTTTCGGCTCAGGTCGTGAACTCGGGGTCCTGGGATTGAGCCCGGTGTCTCGTTCCACACTCAGCTTGGAGTCAGCTTGAGATATTCTCTCTTCCTCTCCTTTTGCCCCTCCCCCTGCTCTCTAAAATAAATATATAAATAAAATCTTAACAGAAAAAAAAAAGAACAGGGTTGGTGAGTTTGCACTACCTGATCACAAGAATTTTTATCAAAAGCGAGTAATCAAGACAGGGTAGTATTCGTGTCAGAATAGACAAATGAATGAACAGAACAGAGCCCAGAATAAGACCCACACATATATAGTCAACTGACATTTTATAAAGGTGCAAAGGCAATACAGTGGAGAGATATGCATATACAAAAAAAAAGAACTTGGATACATATATGGTACCATATATATTACTCAAAATAAATAATAAACCTAAGTGAAAAACCTAAAAAACAAAACAAAACCCAAAAAACCCTAAACCTTCGAGAAGAAAAAATTGGAGAAAATCCTCTGCTCTTGTAATAAAGCAAAGATTTCTTAGGTACAACACCAAAAGAATAATTCATTAAGAAAAGTTCATGTCCTGTACTTCATAAAAACTAAATCCTTCTGCTCTTCAAAACACATCGTTAAGAGAATGTTGAAAGGCAAGCCAAAGACTGGGAGAAAATCTTTGCAAAGCATATAACTGGTAAAGGAAAGTCTTGTATCCAGAATATATAATGAATTCTCAAAAATTAACAAGAAAAGACAACAGAAAAGCATAAAAGACTTGGACAATTACTTCACCAAGGAAGATATATGGATGGCAAATAAGCACATGACAAGATATTTAACATCATTAGCCATTATTAGGTAAATACAAATTAAAACCACAAGGTACTGCTCCACACCCATTAGAATACCTAAAATCAAAAAGAATGACAATACAAAGTGTTGGCAAAAACATGGAGACACAGAACAATTATCCGCTTCTCTTGTGAATACAGAGTGCAGCCACCTGGGGAAACAGTTCAGCAGTTTCTAAAGAAGTTAAACATAACACCTACCATATGATTTAACCATTCAACTCCTAGAGATTTACCCAAGAGAAAGAAAAACATAAACATAAATATAGACTTGAACATGAGTGGTTTTTTTTTTTTTGAGAGCTTTATTTGTAAGAGCTAAAAATTGGAAAAACAATTGCCCGTTAACAGGTAAATTAATAAACTCTACAGAATGAACTGATAAGCCCACATGGAATACAAAGCAACAAAAAGGAGAAAAAGGAACTACTGATACACACAAGAATGTTATCTTGAAATACTAATGCTGAATCAAATTGTAATAAAAACGAGTATATCCTCTGAGAGTCCATTTCAATAAAACTTAAATACATAAACTAGCCTACAGAACAGTGGTTGCTTGGGGAGGGAAGGGGAAATATGAGAGGGATGGATTAAAAACGGGCATAAAGAAAATTCAGTGGTGAGGGGTATGTTCATGATTTTCATGGTGGTGACACTTTCATGAGTACATATGTCAAATTTACCAATTGGTACGATTGATTTAAATATCTGTAGCTTATTGTGTGTCAATTTTACCTCGATAGATCACTTGGAAAAAAGGGGAAAACCTAGTGATAATTATAATGTAGCCCAAAATATAATGCTAATGAAAAAAGGCAACAACAAAAGACTATATATATGATTCTGTTTATATGAAATGCCTAGAAACTGCAAATTAATAGATTCTAGAAGATAATCAGGGTGGTGTGTGGCTGGGGGTAGGAGTGGACACTGAGTGCACAGAGGGCCAAGAAAACTTTTCCAGGCGATGGAAATCTTTTAAACTTGGATTGTCTTGAAACTGGATTGTACTCATGGTTGCACAATTCTAGAAACTCAGTTAAAAATCACTGAAATGTAGGGACGCCTGAGTGGCTCAGTCAGTTAAACGCCTGCCTTTGGCTCAGATCATGATCCCAGGGTCCTGGGATTGAGCCCCGCATCCGGCTCCCTGCTCAGTGGGGAGCCTGCTTCTTCCTCTGCCTGCAGCTCCCGGATTGTGCTCTCTCTCTCTCACAAATAAATAAAATCTTTTTTAAAAATCACTGACATGTAAATACTTACACCTGGTGAATTTTATGGTATGTAAAATTAAACCTCAGTAAAACTACTAAAATTATAATTGAATATTTTATTATTACTTAAATTAATATGTTTGACTCAGACACCATGGTCTGGTTCACCAACCTGTATTGGTATTTATTGCAATGATTAAAAATGTATAAATATCATCTCCTATGCAAATATGTTGAGGATGAGAAATTACATGACACAATTAATTTTTCCTTATGTTTATACAGATGATCCTAAACGTGGGGGGGAAAAAAAAGGTTCTCACTATGGAACAGAATATAGAGTAAAGGAGATGCATTCACTTATAATGACCCTAAAAAGGAAATATCCAAAAGTATAGTAAACTTGAAGACAATAAAAACAAAAGCTACATCTTTAATAGTCAATATATCACTAGCTCACTCCGAACACACTTAATTTTGTGGGGACAGTGAGAAGAGTGGTGATGTTGGGAGACAAAGTTTTCAGTAAGGTCTGTGAGGACGGACTGGAAGGAGCGAACTGCGTTTGGATTAACTGGATTAAATGCAGCCTTTAGGTCTGTTTCCGGCATTCAACGTTTGAGCCTGAACCTCCCGATTTTCTAGGGGCCCTGGACCTCCTCACACACTGACAGCACCCACCAGGCGTCTCCAGGAGTGAGCCCTATATTAAATGCCATACTAACCCACAAACAAGCCCAAATAACCAACAGGGACGTCTCCAACCCACGGAAGCCGGACGAGACAGGCGTTCGCGGATATACTTTCCACCCCACTTCTCAACCGCCGAGTCCCACAAGCCGAGTGATCCACGTGGACCTCAAACCCTAACAGAGTCGGCCTCTCGGTCGAGATTTCTTCAGACTCGTCATCACTGACTCCCAAAGGGCCCCCCTCTCCTCAGATTCCTCAGTGACTGAATCCAAATAAAATCCCAACTGCGGTTCTTCACACATGCTCCCGTTTCACGGACCCCACAGGCCGAGAGCTAAACCGAGAACCCGACTCACCCGAACCCGAACCTCTACAGACGCTGCTGGCAGCGACGAAAAGCCACCCATTTCCGAAGCTACTTCTCTCGGAGTGCCCTTCCTCGCGGTACCTAGGGTCTCGGAACCACCCGGCCAGCGACTCCCGCGAGGACCTGGGAGCGTTACGGGATTTCGGAGCTCGGGCGGCGGGCCCCGCTCTATGACCTAACGGCCACGCCCACCCGGGCGTTTCTGATGGGAGGGGCCCTACTGGCTGTGTGGGGAGATCGAAATCATTACTGGCCACCTCAGTGTTGCGAGGGATGATCAACAAAGCCGTGCTAACTGGGTAAGACTTCAGAGATCGGTGTCTACCTAAGGCCACCAAGCACGTTTATCCGCCGAGGGAAGAGAGATGGCGACGCCCTCTGTGCACTGCCGAACGCAGACGTTAGGCTGGAGCACCGTGGGCGCGGCCATCTTAGAGGAAGGCAGGTGTCCGTACGGCTGGGATGGGCTCAGGCCCAGGCCGACTTGGGGAAAGAAGAAGCGGAGACGTCGCTGGAGAGGCAGCGGTCACAGAGTTGACAGGAGCAGTGGTCGCCTAACGTCTTAGGTTTAGGGAGAGGGTGGTTGTGTGTGGAGTGGGTAAGGCCCTTGTCGTTTAGAAGGAGGACCGCCATTGAAGGGGCGAAGCCAATAGGGTGGAGCTTCGTAAAGAAATGCTAATCCCCCCGTGGGAGTGGGTACACAGCTACTATCTCCAGTGGAGAAGGGATGAAGTGAAGGTGGAATGTATGTTTTCCTTCCAAAAATAAATTAAGATGACCCTGTGATTTTGGAGAATATGAAATTATGAGATAATATATTATACTTGGCATAGTTCCCAAATTTTTAAGAGAGAGCACACTTTAAAATTTTATTATTATTTAGGCGTGGGAGGAGGTTTAATCTTAGAGGATTTAAGTAGCTACTCCCTTTTTAGAAGGCAACCTCAATTTAAATTTTTCATTCTCTTTGACCTAGAAATTCTTTTTTTTTTTTTTAAGATTTTATTTATTTATTTGACAGATAGAGACACAGCCAGAGAGGGAACACAAGCAGGGGGAGTGGGAGAGGGAGAAGCAGGCTTCCCGCGGAGCAGGGAGCCCGATGCGGGGCTCGATCCCAGGACCGTGGGATCATGACCCCAGCCGAAGGCAGGCGCTTAACCAGCTTAACCTACTGAGCCATCCAGGCGCCCCTGACCTAGAAATCCTAATTGCAACAGTTTACTTAGTAAAAACTTTTCTTAGGGCGCCTGGGTGGCTCAGTCGTTAAGCGTCTGCCTTCGGCTCAGGTCATAATCCCAAGGTCCTGGGATCAAGCCCCGCATGGGGCTCCCTGCTCCGCGGGAAGCCTGCTTCTCTCTCTCCCACTCCCCCTGCTTCTGTTCCTCTCTCGCTGTGTCTCTGTCAAATAAATAAATAAAATGTTTAAAAAAAAAACTTTTCCTAATATTAACCACATTGGCTTTTGCAATTAAAAAGGAAAAAAAATCTAAATGTACAATGATAGACAATTACTTGGGTAAATTATGGAACATCCACTCACCGAAACAGTACATAGCAACTGAAAAGAATATACTACAACTGTCAGTATAAATAAGGAAAGATAACTGTATTCTCAAGAAGAAAAAAATACATCTGCAGGATAATATAAATTTTATGACCCCCATTATGGAAACAAATCATAAACATTTGCCTGTTTATTTGTGATTGGTTAAGTAAACATTTAGTTTGGATTACTTCAGGGTTTGTACTTACGGGTAGTGAATGTCAGAAGTTTTCACATTCTCAATTTTTGTAATTCTCCATTGTTTCTATATCTTTGTGTCATAATTCTGTATTTAGTATTACAAAAATGTTAATTTTAGAAGTTTTAGAATATGATGATGTAGATGTTCATAACATTGTAAATATTTAAAAACTAGCCTCATATTTACTTACATATGTTTGAAAATTTGGGGAGAATATATTGTTAACAATGCTAGACTCTCAGGTACAATTATGGGTGATATAAAATTTCTTAAATGGTTTATATATGTTTTCTAATTTTTTTATATTTCTTCAAAATTTTTAGTAGGCTCCATGCCCAACATGGGGCTTGAACTCATGACCCTGAGATCAAAAGTTGCACGCTTTACCAACTGAGCCAGCCAGGTACCCCCTGTTTTCTAATTTCTATACATTAAGAATTTATTGTTTGCATAATTTTTTAATAGTAAGAGTATTTTATTCTCTTCAGGAATTAAATGGGCAACCCCATTCACCCGGGATGTCAAGCTCTGAAAAGTGAATTCGGCGTTTGGTCCAGATTGCTCAGGGCAGCCTGGGCAGTCTGGGCAGCCCATTCTGGGACCCTGCCTGATAGGTTTCAGGAATGAGCTGATCTGACCTTGCCATGGCAGGATGTGTAGATTCACAAAAGGATAAGAAGTGGAGGGGACCTGAGGGCCTGGTTGGTAGAACACGCATACCTGATTCTGTACTGTAGAGAGTTTCTACCCGGAATCCATCTTGTTATAGTGTGTGGTTGTAACAGGTGCACTAATCCAGGATTTAGGGCAGAGATGTTAAAATTTAAGTATAGATCACAAAAATCATTTTATAAATACAGGGTCTTGGGCCCAATACTAGAGGTTCTGGTTTAGGAGGTCTGGGGTTTGACTTAAGAATTCACGTCTTTTACAAACTTCTCAGAGAATACTGAGGCAGGAAGCCCAGAGAAAACACTTGGAAACAGATCTGGAGTGTTCCCAGCTTATAAGTATTATGCTTGCTGGTTACCCTCAGTATACTTAGGTCTTAGTTCAAATTACATCTGCTCAGAACAGCCTTCCTTGAAAACCCATACTAAAATAGCTCCTCCAGGGCTGCCTGGGTGGCTCAGGTTAAGCATCTGCCTTTGGCGCAGGTCATGATCCCAGGGTCCTGGGATCGAGTCCCATATCGGGCTCCTTGCTCAGCGGGGAGCCTGCTTCTCCCTCTGCCTGCTGCTCCCCCTACTTGTGCTCTCTCTCTGTCAGATAAATAAAAATCTTTAAAAACAAAATAGCTCCTCCATTACAACCTATGTACTTGGCTTCATATTTCTCCATAGCACTTAACAAGTGACATTTCGGGCGCCTGGGTGGCTCAGTTGGTTAAGCGACTGCCTTCGGCTCAGGTCATGATCCTGGAGTCCCTGGATCGAGTCCCGCATCGGGCTCCCTGCTTGGCAGGGAGCCTGCTTCTCCCTCTGACCCTCCCCCCTCTCATGTGCTCTCTCTCTCTCATTCTCTCTAATAAATAAATAAAATCTTTAAAAAAAAAAAAAAAAAACAAACAAGTGACATTTCTATTATGTATTTATTTTACTCAGTCACCTTCACTAAACCGTATGCTCCATAAAGGCCATGACTTTGCCTGTTTTGTTCATTGATGTGTCCCCAGTGACTACAACGGTGCCTGACACAGTGTAAATGCTCAAAAAAAAAAATTTTTTTTTTAAAGATTTTATTTATTTATTTGAGACAGAGAGAATGAGAGAGACAGAGAGCACATGAGAGGGGGGAGGGTCAGAGGGAGAAGCAGGCTCCCTGCCGAGCAGGGAGCCCGATGCGGGACTTGATCCTGGGACTCCAGATCATGACCTGAGCTGAAGGCAGTCGCTTAACCAACTGAGCCACCGAGGCGCCCAAAAAAAATATTTTTAAAGGAATGAATTACTCAACACTAAGTTGGGAATTGAATTCTGCCAGAACACTGTATGGCAAATTGGCAGGGGCGGGGCACAAGGATTTATAAACTGGATTGCATATCCTTTTTTTTTTAAGATTTTGAGAGAGAGCATGTATGCATGCACACATGTGAGTGGGGGGAGAGGCAGAAGGGGAGGGAGAGAATCTGGAGCAGACTCTGCACTGAGCACAGAGCCTGATGTGGGGCTTGATCCCACAACCGTGAGATCATGACCTGAGCCAAAACCAAGAGGCAGAGGCTTAACTGACTGAGCCACCCAGGTGTCCCACATATTCTTATATCAAGGGAAATAACTGGATAAAGAAGAACAAGAAAAAAAAAAGTGGGAGAACAAGAGGAAAACTAAGATTTTTTTAAAGATTTATTTATTTGACAGAGAGAGTACAAGTAGGCAGAGTGGCAGGCAGAGGGAGAGGGAGAAGCAGGCTCCTCACTGAGCAAGGAGCCCGACGTGGGACTCGATCCCAGGACCCTGGGATCATGACCTGAGCCGAAGGCAGACGCTTAACCAACTGAGCCATCCAGGTGTCCGAAAACTAAGATATTTTGCCAGCAGACCTGCTCAAAAAGAATTGATAAAGGAAGTTCTAACAAAAAGGAAATGACAGAAAGAAACATGAAACATCAGGAATGAAGAAAATGGAATGAAAAAGTAAATATATCATCAGATGTAATAAGCTATTCCCCTTTGAGTTTTTATAATTATGTTTGATGACTGAAAGCAAAAATGACAACTTTACCTGATATAGTTCTCAGTGTATGTAGAGGTTTGGGAAAGATCAGTTAAGATGACCATTATATGCTGCACACACCTGATGGGAAGTCTAGGATCAAATATGACTGTGCCAAGTGCTAGACAAGATACAACTGGAGCATCTATACACTGAAGGTGGGAATGTAAATTAGTATGGCTACTATGGAAAAGTTTGGCAGTTTCTTATAAAGTTAAAAACACAAACTTAACATGGGTATTTATCCCAGAGAAATGAAAACTTATGTTCACACAAAACTGGATTCATAGCATCTTTATTCATAACAGTGAAACTCTAGAAACAACCCAAAGTCCACCAACATTGAACAGATAAGCCATGATACGTTCATAACAAAAGAATACCACTCAGTAACAAAAAGTAAAACTATTTATATGCCCAACAAATTGGATGAATCTTAAGGGCAATTTGCTGCATGAAATAAAGCCTATCCCAAAGGTCACACTGTATCATTCCATTTTAACAGCACCCTTGAAATGACAAAATCAGAGTGATGGCGTACTGGTCAGCGGTCGCCATAGGTCAGGGTTGTGGGGAGAGTGTGACTATAAAGGGGCAGCACATGGATGTTTCTTTGTGTTGGCACAACAATTCTGTATCCTGATTGTGGTGGGATTTACAGGAATCTATGTATATGATTAAGTTTCTTAGAACTCTACACTAAAAAAACAAAACAAAACATCACATAAATTAATGCATGCAAACACTACTGAAAACCAAATAAGGTCTACAGTTTACTTAACAGCATTGTACCAATGTCATTTTATTGGTTTTGATTATGTATTACGGTTATGTAAGATAATGTCACTGAAAAAGCTGAGTACAAGTACTCAGGAACATTGTATACTTTATAATTTTTTGTGAATCTAAAATTATTTCAAAAAACTTAGAAAAAATCATATATAAGATTATTTTTGTAAACTGCTTACAAACTTGAATAAATACACCCTAATATGTTAAATTACATTTATAAATATATTCCTTTTTCTTTTGCCTGAAAGAGATGACTTTAGAACCCAAGAAATGCAAGAGGTAATCATATGATACAAGTTGGGTACAGAACACCCCTGCATTGTGTACATTAAAATTTAATCAGTGTTGAGAATAGCCTACTTTAAAACGATGGCATCACTGAGAATATGGTTCAAGGTATCCTGCCCCAAAATGGACATCAGATGTAGAAGTATAGACTTGTGATGAAAAACTCAGGTATGCATTGTTTTCATGAGGCTTCTTTCCTTCAAAAAAAATTTTTTTATTAAAGATTTTATTTGAGAGAGAGAGAGCATGAAGGGGGAAGGATCAGAGGGAGAAGCAGACTCCCCGCTGAACAGGGAGCCCGATGCAGGACTCGATCCTGGGACTCCAGGATCATGACCTGAGCCAAAGGCAGTCGCTTAACCAAATGAGCCACCCAGGCGCCCTCCTTCAAAATTTCTGATAATTTCCTAGTTACTCCACATTTAGTGTGTTCATGAGTTTTATGTCTGTATGAATTCATGAGAAATGATGAGGCAGAATATCACTAAAATTCATATTCACTGCCATTTTCCTTTAACGTGAATATCACACAACTATTAAGGTTTGACTTCCAGGAAAGGCTTTTGCACAGTCATCATGTTGCCACTATGTGTAAGCTCGCTGGTGGGATCTATTATGATCACTGGTGAGACAGGGTCTTTATTCCCATAGGAGGCTTTCCTACTCTCTCCATTCATAAGATTCGTCTTAATATATACTTTTCAGATATGTAATTACCTAGAAATGTTTCCTCAGGACTCTTCTGCATTGAATATATCAGTTTTGTTTCCTGTTTTGACATACAACGTGAGGTAATTGATCACTGAAGGCACTAGCACATTCTCTGCATTCACTAAACTTCACTCCTATGCAAATTCAGTATTCCCCAAGGGTGAAAATCTAGCAACAGGCTAATTAATCTATACTGACTATATTCAGGTATGCTGGGAGCACACTGATGTTTAAGGAGTTCATTGAAGTATCATGGTTTGTCCCCTGAATGAGTTCACTTGTATGTAATGAGTTCAGATTCTCTGCAAAGGCTTATGTACCTTGACTTACACATTTCTTGTGTGTATTAACAAGGCTTGACAAATGAGAGAAAGGTGGCCCGCAGTTATTAAATCCATAGTCTTTCTATTCTATGAATTCTTTGATGTACAATGGGTGCTGACTTGGTATTGAAGGCTTTCTCCCATTAACTGTATACATAGTTTGCTGCATAATTCCCTGGTAGGTAATGAATGGGATTTTCCACAGTCAGTACAAATAAAGGAAGTCAATTCTGTGTGAAATCTCTGATGTTGCACAAGGCATATTTTCCTCCTGAGGGTGTGACCCTATTCATGGTGTCATTGAGGTTTGTTTCCATTATGAGTTCTCTGATGTACAATAAGATTTCTCTTTGAGGAGAAGCCTTTTCCACATACACTGCATATAAAAGGTTTCTCTCCTGTATGAGTTCGCTGATGAACGATTAGTCGGCTTTTCACAGTGAAGCCTTTACCACATTCATTGCATGCATAAGGTTTCTCTCCAGTATGAATTTGCTGATGTAAAATGAGCTCAGTTTCCATAGCAAAGCCTTTACCACATTCGCTGCATATGTATGATTTCTCTCCTGTATGGATTTGTTGATGTACAATGAGATAGCGTTTCATGGTGAAGCCTTTTCCACATTCACTGCACGTAAAGGGTTTCTCTCCAGTATGAGTTCGCTGATGTACCACAAGATTGCTCTTAAAGGCAAAACCTTTTCCACATTTATTGCATATATAGGGTTTCTCTCCAGTGTGAGTTCGCTGATGTAACATCAGTCCACTATTCACAATGAAACCTTTCCCACATTCACTGCATCTGTAAGGTTTCTCTCCAGTATGTGTTCGTTGATGTACGACCAGTCGACTCTTCAAGGGGAAGCCTTTCCCACATTCACTGCAGATGTAGGGTTTCTCTCCAGTATGAGTTCG
>NC_058418.1:5213205-5324021 GCF_002201575.2 Neomonachus schauinslandi
TTCCCACATTCACTGCAGATGTAGGGTTTCTCTCCAGTATGAGTTCGCTGGTGTATGATGAGCATGCTCTTCCCAGTGAAGCCCTTTCCACATTCACTGCATACATAGCATTTCTCTCCAGTATGATTTCGCTGATGTACAATGAGATTACGCTTCCCTGGGAAACCTTTCCCACATTCGTTACATACATAGGGTTTCTCTCCAGTGTGAGTTCGCTGGTGTTCAATTAGACGGCTCTTCATGGTGAAGACTTTTCCACAATCATTGCATAGAAAGGATTTCTCTCTTTTATGAATTCTCTGATGTTCATTGAGCCTGGACTTTCTGGAGAATACTTTCGCACAAATATTGCATCCATAAGGTTTCTCTCCTGTATGAACTCTGTGATGATCTGTGAGCTGGGACTTCTTAATGAAGGCTTTTCCACATTCACTGCATACATGGGGTTTCTCTATTTCACGAGTTCTCTGATGCTTAATGACTTGGGACTTATTGCTAATAGGTTTTGCACTTATAGGGAGTTTAACAGCAGAATTAAAATCTTCATGCTTATCATGCAGAAATAATTTCTCATCTGTATTGAATTTAGTAGAGTTTTTAATTTCATAGCTTTTGCTCTGGTTGACTAAACTTAAATTTGACTTCAAAGTTTTTATATAGAACTCAAGCATATGATTTTGCCTGGAAGGAAAATGATTTTTGCTTTGAGGAACAGTATTTCCAAATGCATTGTGTTTGTGGTTTTGTTCCATACCTTTCAGCATTCTTGGATTTTCCCAGTGACCTTGCAGGTGATTATCAACTTTGCTAGGTTCTAGGAAAGAGAACAATGAATCCTTTCATAATCTTGTTTTGAATAAAACTTTAAAAAATTCTTTAGTGTTCCTTAAAAAATGGCATTTTAGTGACAACCCTGTAACAGTATAAAAGAAATGCCATATATAAATGTTCCTTATCTCTTATACATTGGTAATAACACAGTAATATAAACAAACCAAAATGAAAAAGCAGTAAGTATAAATAAGGTTACACAGTTGACAATGTATGTAGATTTGCTGCTCTCTAACTAGGAACTCACAAAACATGCAGGAATAGTAAAACACAAGCAAGTCATTGTTGGCAGCAAACGACAGGGTTGGAGGAACACCATTCCACAGAACTTGGAAAGGCACCAGATCATAAAGGTAGAAGAGACTACTATCCAGAACTATGAGGGTTGCATTTGTTCACTCCAAACTGTTTACTGAATGGCTCCTGTGTACAAGGCACTGTGCTGGTGTTTGGAATATATAAAATAGGCCTCACTTTCACTGATCGTAAACCTAGTTAGGGGAAACCAAATGACAAAGAAAAGAAAAAAGAAGGGAGTTGGATATTGTGAAATGTGATTGAAGGAGCAATGGAGACTGGAAAGTGGAGGGAATCAGGATATATCTGTATAAAGAAAAGACAGTTAAATGATGAGTTCAATGGAGAGTGGTTAATGACAGTGAGGAATCAAGGATTTCCCTGCTAACTATATGGCTTGAGCCACTGGGTAGGTAGAGGCATGTCAAATGGAGATGAGGAATATTACCGAAATCCAGAATGTGTAGGAAAAAGTCTGTGTTGCAGAACATAAACTCTGAGAGGATTATTAGATACTGTAGTACAGACGTCCAGGTCTGGTTGGAGATAGCAATGTTGAAATAATATATACTTGTTACCAAGAAAAGAAGACTGGGTGTAATGTTGGGAGGACACGGAAAATGAAAGATGGTGAAGGTACAGAAGAAGGTTTTAGACATTTCAGCATTTAGGCTGGGGATTCTTTAAGTTCACTTTAGAGAACCCAAAATCTGACTAGAGACATTGCGGAACTATGCAAACTGAGGTGTCTAAAATAAATGCGTTTGTTACCAAGTAAGAAAGTAAGGTCTTCAGAATTTAAAGTGAGCTGAGACAGACTCTTGCATAGTAATCCTGTTCCTAAATTTGCCTTTCTGTAGACCATCATTAAACGAACTTTCCACAAACATCAATCAGATTTAGTGGACAACACTCCAACCTTAGTCCAGCCGTGTCATTTTATCGTCCATTCCATTCATACTGAATAGGCTGACCATGATTGGTAGGAAATTTTGCAGCTGGCCAGTATACCACGTAGCCATCTTCAGAAGCTAATATGCTCCCGCACAGGACATAGAAACTGTCATGTTGATCACACTGTGCATTCAGTAGAGAAATCATACCCAAGCTTTTCCCATTTCAGCATCCCTGATGCGCTGTTCCCTCACTTGCTACCAGCAGCATCTATTTCAGTAGTTCTACCTTTGTGTCTTGGTTGTACTAAAGAACCAACTTCCTCCTCTACGACCAAGGTGTGTCAGCTTTACCTTCTGTTTTTTTAGAACATCTAGCTGTTCCTTATTGTTACTCTACTATCACTGTCCAAGTGAAGGTCATACAACCTAGAGCTACAAAAAATACAAAACCAAGCACAACCCTCCACCATGCTACCTCAATTACTCGCATATCAAATCCAGTCATCCTGGCAATAAAAGTGCACATCATCATGAATACTCCCATTTATCCATGTGTCCACTCCAGTGCTTCTCTTGTAGACACCTTCTAATACTGCCTTCATCCAGCCAACTCCAAGCCATTCTGAACAGTCAACACCATGCCTTGCAGTTTCCTATTTCATGCCTTCATTCCTAATTCATGGTGGCATCTTCCTAATTCAAAATGCAGATGTCCTTTGTATATATCATGCTGTCATTCAATTCTGATTGTACAACCATAAGCTCTATTTCCTCTTTATTTCTAAGTAAATCCCTTTATTGTTCATTTTCATAGTTACATCCAGTTATGATTTAACTTCACCCAAAGAGAGGTCTGGCCCTTGCCACTGGCTCTATTGGAAGTGATCTCTAGGCCCTCAGTATGTCCTACCTGATAGGAGTGCCTCTGTTTGCCTGGGGGCTTTGGCCACTGGATATTCTAACAGTGTGATTTATGAAGGAGACTTTGGGCCATGCCATATCAGTTCCAACCTCCAGACCCTCAGAGGAACTGGAGACTATAGGAATTAGCCTGATTTCTGGTGGGGCTAAAAACTAAAGTTCAGCCATGTGGGCAATGTGTGATTGAGCCCCAGTAAAAACACTGGACACCAAAGGCTCAAGTGAGCTCCCCTGGTTGGCAATACTCTTTGCATATTGTCACACACCATGGCTGGGAGGAGGTAATGCTGGCCATGAGTCTGGAAGCATCATGTCTGGACCCTTCCTGGGGGTCCAATATGACCCAAGAATTCCACTCCTTGGTATATACCTAAGGAAAATGAATGTTCATAGCATAATTCATAAAAGCCAAAAAGTGGAAAAACCCAATGTCCATCAGCAGATGAATGAATAAATAAAATGTGGTATATCCATACAGTGGGAGTATTATTTGGCAATAAAAAGGAATGAAGTACTGATGCATGTTAAAGCATGGAAGAACTTCAGGAACTTTAGGCTAAATGCAAGAAGCCAGACACTAAAGACCAAATATTTCATGATTATATAAAATATCCAGAACAGTCAAATCTCTAGAGGTAGAAAGTAGATCAGTGGCTGCCCAGAGCTGGGGGCCTGGGAAGAAACGTTGCTTTTTATTTTTTACTTTATTTTATTTTTTAAAAGATTTTATTTTTAAGTAATTTCTACAACCCCCAGATCAAGAGTCACATGCTGTACTGAATAAGCCAGCCAGGCGCCCTGGAAATGTTTCTTTATTTAAAGTGATGAAAATCTTCCAAAATTGCTTATGGGGATGGTTACATAACCCTGTCAATGTACTACAAAGCACTAAATTGTATGTGTTAAGTTGGCAAATTGTGGGTTATGTGAATTATCTCAAAGCCACTTTTAAAAAATGGGGAAAATAAATGATTTCGACAAATGAATACAATGGGAAGACCTCGGATGAACCAAAGGAAAATCAGAAATATCAACCGTACAGAGGAAGCCATCAAGGCAGGCATAAGCTGATTTTGGCTAGAACTGATGTAGGATGTAAAACCATCTTTTCTAGTGAAACAGTCAACAGAAACAGCGGAGACCTTTAAGACAAGAATGCCATAGCTAACAGCAGTGTGGACGGGGTAAGGTGTGCAGTACTACAGAAGAATCTAACATTCAAATGAGACGGAAGGGGATTTTTTTTGTGGAGGGAAGAGGATTCCTGCTCCTCATGCAGGGACTCAGAAATCTTAGGCAGGTAAAATATCTACAACACTATACAGTATGAAGGGAGATACCAATTTGGAGTCTCTTCTAGACAACAGAAGGAGCTTAATTCATGAGCCAGAAGAAAAACCTCAAGTATTAGGAATTCAGCAGAGAAAATGGAAAAGAACTGAAGAATCTCGAGTGGAGGGAAAAGCTAGAAAGCGGATTAATGCCCCGTAAGAGACCAGGTTATTGTGATGGCACAACATACAGGGTGGAGTTGGCTGTCAGGAGGGAAACTGGCATTTCCCAAGGAGCCGGGCGGGAAGGTACAGTAGTCAGAAACAGTGTGAATTCACACGTCTCTCTTTAGAGTAAGGCCCGGGGGGTGTGGGGTGTGGATTTCATAGCCAGGGAGGCAGAAGGAACAGGGACACACACTGTGACAGGGTACAAAGAAGGGGTAAGCTAATAGAATCCGTGGAAGAAAACTAGGCAAACCAACAAAAATCAAGATGTAAAATGAAAAAAGCAAGGATCAGACATCAGAAGAGAAAAAAGAGTTCCACTTCCCTCTAAAGACCTAAAGGAAAAGTTCTGCTATGGGAGAGAGATACCCAGAGCACAGCTTCTGTTCTCAAACACCCTGCTAGCCTTCTCTCGCTGACCGAGGGTGACTTCCACAGTTCCCCGGCTGGCAGGTTCTCACTCACCTGGCCGGGTTCCACTGGGGACTTCCTCCTGTTTCGCCCACGGTTCTTCCCCTTGTTCCAGCTTGGAGAGCGCATCTGGTTTGCTGGCTTGATACCCTACTCGTGGGAAAGACAGAACACTTAGACTCCCCGAATCGGGCTGGGGTCCGTCAAGATGGGAGAATGCTACATTTGAGGGACTGAGACAGTTTTCACATCTGCAAAGCTGAGGCTTCTCTCTCAGGAGAGGGCATATGTGATACCATGATATAATGATATATATTTGGTCTTTGTACCCCATTCCTGGCACAGAGCTCCTAAGGCCCTTGTAACTTCCTAAGTGACAGCCATGATAGGAGCATCTTCCGTTAGAGTATTTGGTCTAAGTTCCAGTTCCTGACACAAGAACTTCTAACACCCCTGAACTCTCTAGAGTGATGAGTCTTTTTGTGAACTAATGACTGGTGGGAGGGGCCCCTATAGAGTTTTAGCATGGGGGCCGGTTGCCAGAAAGACCCTGGTGGGATGAGAAGGTTGGAACCTTCAGCTCCAATCCCCTGCCCCTGCCACTGGAGACTTGAGTTAATCATGATTGAAGCAATCATGCCTACATAATGAAACCTCCATAAAAAGTCCTAAGCCACCAGGCTGGGAGTTTCCAGGTTGGTGAACACACCTGAAGGGCTGGGAGGGTGGCATACCTAGAGAGGTCATGGGAAGTCCACACCCCTCCCTCCATACCATGCCTTATACATCTCTTCCTTTTTTGGCTGTTCCCGAGTTTTATCCTTTATAATAAAATGGTAATCTTTTTTTTTTTTTTAAGATTTTATTTATTTATTTGAGAGAGAGAGAATGAGAGACAGAGAGCATGAGAGGGAAGAGGGTCAGAGGGAGAAGCAGACCCCCCGCTGAGCAGGGAGCCCGATGCGGGACTCGATCCCGGGACTCCAGGATCATGACCTGAGCCGAAGGCAGTCGCTTAACCAACTGAGCCACCCAGGCGCCCCAATAAAATGGTAATCTTAAGTAAAGTGCTTTCCGCAGCTCTGTGAGCTGTTTCCAGCAACTTGCCGACCTGAAGGGGGTTGTGGGAATGCCCACTTTACAGATGGACTGGAGCGTGGGTACCCTGGGTAGTGGGGGCCAGTACTGGCAATTGGCATCTGAAGTGAGGGGAGTCCTGTGGAACTAAGCCCTTAATCCTGTGGAGTGTGCTGCTAACTCTGGGTCGTGGCAGAACTGAAATGAATGGCAGGACACCTAGCTGGTACTGGAGAGTTGGAGAACTGGTTGTTGGTGTAGAAAACCCCCCCATGTTTGGCACCATTTGTGTTGGTGGTAAGAGCAGCTCGTAGTAAATCAGACCCTTTTATCATGTGCCCAAGGAGGCACTGAGAATCTGCCATACAGAGCAATGCAGTGACTCCGAAGTGCAAGCAGCGGAGAAAGGAAAGGCCACTGACTGGGCACCCTCTGAGTGACACAGGGGAGCTGTCCTCACCCACTGACACCAGGTTGTTGTAGTTCTCCAACATCACGTCCCGGTACAGGTCCTTCTGGGCGGGGGCCAGGAGCTGCCACTCCTCCCAGGTGAAGTCCACGGCCACGTCCTCCAGTGTCAGCGATTCCTGTAACAACACGGTCCTGTGTCATGTGAGTGTTTCTCTTTCATTGATTCATAAGGAATATAAAGGAAGTTGTTCTGCTAATAGTAACTACAAAGCTGAGACCAATTCTGATGTGTGGTGGTTTGGATGTTTTTAAGCAATTCTCTGACACCAGCTGGGTGGCCTACAATTCGACTCAATTCTGACACAAGCTACCTGGAAATAGTGTCACACTTCACGGGTTAAGGGGTCAGTCCCACAAGACCGCCCCTGCCCCCACTTCAGATACCAATCCAAGTCCACGGTGTCGCCTGCGCTTCTGACTAACCGGCTATAGATTGGAGGTTCCAATGACCCCCGCCTGGGGTTTAATTTGCTTGAACGGCTCAGAGAACTTGGTTTACTTACTGCATACTATTTTATCATAAGAGGATATGATCAGGAACACAGATCTCATCCAGATCAAAGGGACACACAGGGCGAGGCACGAGGGGAGGGGCCTGTCATGCAGCACCCATGTCCACCAAATGGGGAGCGCTCCAAACCACACACCTTCGGAATTTTATGGAGGCTACATCACACAGGCATGGCTAGTCATGAACTCCATTTCCAGCCCCTCTCCCCTCTCTGGATAATGGGGGTACAGCTGAAAATCCCACACTTCTGATCACGGGTTGGTCTTTCTGGTGACCAACGCCCCCCCAGGAACCACCCAGAGTCATGCCATTAGAACAAGAGATGCTGGGGCGCCTGGGCGGCTCAGTCCTTAAGCGTCTGCCTTCGGCTCAGGTCATGATCCCAGGGTCCTGGGATCGAGCCCCGCGTCGGGCTCCCTGCTCCGCGGGAAGCCTGCTTCTCCCTCTCCCACTCCCCCTGCTTGTGTTCCCTCTCTCGCTGTCTCTCTGTCAAATGATTTAGGAACTCTGTTGCAGATGACGTCCAAGACCAAATATTAGAACAAAAGATGCCTCTAGTACTCTTTTCACTTAGGGAATTACAAGGATTTTAGGAGCCTTGTGTCAGAAACTAGGGGCAGAGACCAATGTATGTTTCTTATTCTTTCATAAAAGTTTAACATCATAGATACACTTAAGAGATAATTAGTGAACTGGAATATTCATTTAAAAAAAAACAAAAAATGAAGCAGACACACAAAGACTTAGAAAATATAAAGGAGAGTTAATAGAGAATGAGGATAGAGTGAGGTCTATACACAGTTTTTGGAAGCAATTATAGAGAATCAGAGAAGCAATGGGAAGATCTCAGGACTGAGAAAAGTTCAGAACCGACTAAACATCCTACAACACAGACTTAGCAAGCAAGCAAAACCAAGCAGAAAATCCATATCTAGACTCATCAGACTGAAACTATAGAACACCAGTTGCAAAAGTCAGATTATGAAAACAACCAGAAAGAGAAGACTCATTACCATCTAAAGAAAGACAAAATTTAGAGAAATAAAAACAATACAAGCCAGGAAAATGTTGTGATAAATATATATTTGGTCTTTCCCTGGTTCCTGGCACAGTTTCTAAATCTGTTGGAATCTCTAGAGTGATGAGTGTCTTCTGCATCCTAACATGATGACTAATCGCTGGGGGCCCATGCATAGCTTCAGGATAGGAGACCTGAAAGACTCCCAACATCCAGGGAAGGAAGAGGGACTGGAGGTTGAATTCAATCACCAACGGCCAGTGATTTAATCAATTGTGCCTATATAAGAAAACCATCATAAAACCCCTAAACAACAGATTTGGAGAGCTTCCAGGTTGGTGAACACACTGAGGTGCTGGCAGGGTGGTTCTCTGAGGGAGGACCTCCTCACCCCTTCTCCCACACCTGGCCCTGTGCATCTCTTCCATTTGGCTATTCCTGAGTTGTAGCCTTTATAGTAAATCAGTAAATGTACGGAAAGTGCTTTCCTGAGTTCTGTGAATTGTTCTAGCATATTACCAAACCTGAAAGGGGGGGTGTGGGAACCCTCAAATTTACAGCTTGTCACCCCAAATATAAGTGACAACCTGGGACTTTTGGCTGGCACCTAAAGTGGGGGCAGTCTCATGGAACCAAGCCCTTGGCCTGTGGGATCTGATGCTAACTCCAGGTTGTGAGTGTCAGAATTAAGTTGAATTGTAGGACACCTCGCTGGTGTCCACAGAGTTGCAGAATTAGTAGGTGTGAGGAAAATATACACATTTGGTGTCAGAAGTTCTGTGAATAAAAACAGTTCAGGAGCGTGGAACGTCTTCAGTGTACTGTCCTGTAGTCATATAGCTTATGCCCAAATGCCACCAGGCAATGAGCTGAGACCTGCTTGTCAATGGAATTGCCCTATCAGGGAAAAACTGATGGGATAATCTATCTCTCATCATTGCAGAGATCACAAAGAGAAGAGAACAGACTTGGTAGAGGCTGCAAATTCTTAACACTGTTGATCTTATCACATTCTGATTATTTTATGTGAGATGGAGATCCACTTAGAAAAATGAAAACTTAGGTTCCTACCTAATTTCACACTCGAAAATAACTTTTTCCTGTTTAAAGTCAACCATAAAACAAAGGAACCTATAATGTTCATGTCACAAGCCAAAATCCACAGGAGAAAATAAGTAATAAAATTTGTGAGAGGAAAAAATTAAAACATCTGTATTGAAAAAGATACCATGGACAAAGCGAAAAGTGACAAGCTGGGAGATATTTTTTTATAAACAAAATAAAGGACCAATATATAGTGGATATAAACAACTCTAATTATCAGTAAGAAAAAAATGCTTTTTTTATGTAAAAGGCATTTCAAAAGAGAAAAAATCCAACTGGCCAACAAATAAATAAGGATTCCAATCTCAAAATAAGGCAAAAGAATATTGGACCATTTGGATTGTTGAAAATTATGCAATCTCAGGGCGCCTGGGTGGCTCATTCAGCTAAGTGTCTGCCTTCAGCTCAGGTCATGATCTTAGGGTCCTGGGATCAAGCCCCATATTGGGCTCTCTGCTCAGCAGGGAGTCCGCTTCTCCCCCTCACACTCCCTCTCTCTTTCTCAAATAAGTAAATAAAATCTTTCTTTAAAAAAAAGAAAGAAAATTTAGCAATCTGATAATGTCCTATTATTAGCACTGGCAAAGATTTCAGGCATGGATGATCCACATATCACTTAGGAGGCACTCACTAAATGCTTTACATAGTTTAACTCATTTTGTTGAGTATGACTACAGACAAATGGAACTTTGTAGAGTTAACAGTCACCAATCATTTGCAGTTATTATTCCTTTAGATGCTTGAATTATGCCATCTTAAGCCAACAGATTATGTCCTTTGGAGTATGATTCCATTGATACACAAAATGTCATGATAGGTGTGTTTACAAACACAAATATACGTAAGTCCAAATACATTTGTAAATGGGCACGTGTATACAGATGCACACACAGATTCACTGACAGCAAGAACACACCAAGCATCTGCTAAAGTGGTACGAGGGAATGAGGAAAGGGAACATGAAGAGGGAATTTACTTTTTGGCCCATGTGTACACCATTATGAGGATTTTTTTCCTTTAAAAGGTACTCATGAGAAAGGAAAAAAAAAAAAGGTATTCATGAGGGGCTCCTGGGTGGCTCAGTTGCTTGGGCGTCCAACTCTTGATTTCGGCTCAGGCCATGATCTCAGGGTGGTGGGATCGAACCCTGTATCGGCTCCAGGCTCAGAGGCTATCTGCTTGGGATTCTCCCTCTCCCTCTGCCCTCCCCCAACTCATGTTTTTTCTTTCTCTAAAATAAGTAAGTAAATAAATAAATCTTTTTTTAAAAAAAAGGTACTCATGAGTCATTTATATAATTACAGGAACCAAAAGCAATAAAGGAAGAGTAGGTAAAAATTGGACCTTAAAATGGGAAAGGATTCTGCATTTTCTGAGATAACATTGAAGTTATACAGCAAACACTCTGGAACCTTATAACTCAAGCTCTTACCAGACAAAATTTCTTGCAACTATCTAATGCCAAATCTGTAATTCAATGCCAGTTCAGCCACCTGTTTGTGAAGCCTCTCCTGCAAAAATTGTGTTCACTGACGGGGCGCCTGGGTGGCTCAGTCGTTAAGCGTCTGCCTTCGGCTCAGGTTGTGATCCCAGGGTCCTGGGATCGAGCCCCACACTGGGCTCCCTGCTCCGCGGGAAGCCTGCTTCTCCCTCTCCTACTCCCCCTGCTTGTGTTCCCTCTCTCACTATGTCTCTCTCTGTCAAATAAATAAATAAAATCTTAAAAAAAAAAAATTGTGTTCACTGAGTTTGCTTGGTCTATTCCCACAGGAGACTCTGAGGAACTCTGGAATAAACATCAGTAGGAAGTCTGCTGCAGCCTTTATTAGAAGGCTACTGCTCACAACACTGTCCACCCCATCACCTCTAAGAAGAATATAAAATTTTTCTTGAGTCCTCAGTGCCAGAGGAACCTTTCTGCTTTCTCCTCATGGTCACTGCATATCACATAACATGATTCTCTTATGTTGGTTGTCACACATATTAGATGCAGTGTGACAGCTTAATGTAAGCCAGAGGATCCTTCAGTTACATACGATGTTCCAACATTAGTCATTTACTAGGAATCATATGAACACTACATTCTTTTTTTTTTAAGTAGGCTCCACGCGTGGAGCCCAATGCAGGGCTTGAACTCATGACCCTCAGATCAAGACCTGAGCTGCAATCAAGAGCCGGACACTTAACCAACAAAGCCACCCAGGCGCCCCTGAACCCTATATTCTTGATTCTACTTTGTGACGATGTTGGAGTTAGATTCAAACTTTCTTTCTCTCTAGATACTGAACTGATTTTTACAAGCCTCTACACATCCATTAGGGAATAAAGGAAAGAATAAAACAAGACAAAAATCACCTGGGCATTGATCATTTTCTTCTGTTTTGAGAAATGGCCAGCAACTGGGATATTCTGTCTTTGTCTCTTCTGGATATGCTCTAAATTTCTAGTTAGAAATCTAGTCACCAGTCAAAAGTGGCCCAGATATGACACTATCTAGGTCCTGGGACCCCCTTTTTCTTCATTCATTTCTTGTCTCTTGTCAGGACCTGTGGGCCGAAGAACAAAATTACTTTCAGTGTTACATTCTCTCTTGCTATGCACTCACCTTACCACACAGTCCCAGTATTTCTGTCTCTTTATTCGGTTCCCCAGAAATCATGCCTTAGGCATAAGATTCTGAATGTGCAGAAATAACAAGCAAGGGGAAAGTGGCAAAGGAGAATCAGAACAGAACTATGCCTCAGTGGCAGGTAATTTTCAGATCAGTTTTAGAAATGAGGCCATATGGACAGTGAGCAACAGTGAATTTTTCCTTTAAACTATCTTGCTCTATCTCTTTAAAAGTCTTTACACACCCTATCTACCTACATTTCAATAGGAGGAACAATGAGCACACCGAAATAAAGAGAAGGAATATGAGCAATGGATACAAATTTTTAAAAACACCTCAAAAATGTTTTTCTTAAATTTAAAACACCTCAAAAATATAAATACCGGGAAAATGTCAGCCTTTACATACATAAGTAACCTGAAAGGAAATATCCAAAAGAATACACCAAAATTACAGAAGGATAAACACAGAATCTTAAACAAAAGACTAATTAATTTTAAATCTGAATCGTTCACCTCCCTCAAAACTTTCATTTCTGCAGGTTTAAAGGGATGGGAGGAGCTGGGGAGCCAAAAGAAATTAGAAAATTATATGGAGGAGGGATTTGGGCCTGAAGCTTTTGAGGAATGCTAACATTCAACAACTCTGTTCCAGGAGCGAGTCTGAGCCCAACGCACAAACCAGCCAGTGTTCCTGAACCTCCAAGCCTGCTCTCACACAACCCCGCACAAAAGACAGGCGATACCAAACCCGGACCAGCGACGCACGTACACTGACCTCCCTTAATAGTTCCTCGATCACTGAGCTCCCAAATTATTCCAGAACCCCGCGCCAAACGCCACGTTCATTAACAAACACCCCCCGCCAGTTGTCAATCACCTACAGGGAGAGTGACCCGCGAAGACTCTAAACCCTGACTTCAGGACTCTCGGTAGTTCATCTGTTCAGACCTTCAACCACTGACCACCAGAACCGCCCATGATTGACCCCAAAGACATCTCGAGTACATACAGTACAGACTCCTCCGTGCTCACCTCCAAAAACACACCCGCCCCTGCGCTACCTTCACAGACTCAAGGGACCAACAACTGACCCAGAGACCGTTAGGCCGCCCCTTTCCTCCCCAACCCTTCTCTACACACTGACCCACACGCGGAATTGAGTCTCTCCTGAGTCTGCAGCGACCTCTTCAGGGCCCAACTTATTTCCCTAAACTTCCTTCGCTCTAGTCCCCTCACCCAGACTCTTCTCCCGAGAACACCTGACGAGGGTCAGCGGCGTTTCTGGCGCGTTTCTATGGAGAACGGAATACGGGTTTCCGGCGCTTATTTATGAGGTCATATGTCCGCGCGGCCGTCGCCTTGACGCCCTGGAGGCCGCCATCTTTGCACACCTGACGTACTGAAGGCACGGCGGCTGCGTTTGTGCGGTGACAGGACGGTGAGTGCCGCCGAAACCTTCGCGCTTCCTGGCCCCTCAGCTCTTACGGGAAAATGGAGAGATGTTCAGAGGCTCGAGTTCACGCAAGGCAGACATGACATGGGGGTCATCTTTGAAGGGGCAGGGCTCCTCGTTGTAGGGGGCGGGGAAAGGCGCCAGGTTTTCAAAGGCCGGAGCCCTTTCCCATCTAAGGGCCGCGGCTCGGTGGGAAATAAAATAACTTCCGGGCTCCGCAGTCTCGATTCTCATTGAGAAAAGGCTCAGAGCTGCGTCAAAATTTACGCAGGCTTGACAAGAAAGCAGGCGGCGCGCTGTGGCCGGGGAGGGTTGCGCCCGGGGCAGGTGCGCGTTGGCTCGGACGGACTTCGGTGTCCGGGTGGCGGAGCCCGAGCTGCCCGGGAGCTGAGCAAGGGTGCTTCCTTCGGGAGACCACGGTTTGGAAAAGTGAGATGGTGAGGGGTGTTCGGCGGTCGCAAAGAAAGCTGAAGCCACGGACGTTGAGCCCGTTGCCAGCCTCATCCCAACCATGCCACTTACCCATCCTGGTCAGCCGCTTGTCACTGAAGACGTATTCATGAAATGAGTCGTGTGTGTACTCTTTTTTTCTGGCTTCTTTCACACAGCATAATTGCCTTTGGGCTGTTTCCAGTGTTTTGGATATTGCAACTGGAAATCTTATGAACTTTCATGTGTAGAAAATGAAATGACCACAAAGAACTGATTTACCACAGTCCTGTGCGTCTGCATCACCAAGCCGTCTTTGCCAGCCATTTGCAGGCCTACTACCTATTTCTAGCCCTGCTCCAGCTCATATTCTCCCCACTCCCCCAACCCCAATACTGAGCTTAAAGATCTCGAGAACACAGGCTGGGGCACAGATGCCAGGTTAACCTGTTTGCCCCCACTATGTTCAACCCCGTAGGCCATCATCATTTTCAGAATGCACCTGATAAAGTCATGTAACCACAGGTCAAAGCACGAAGTCAGTTCTTTATAATTACTATGCTGGCCCAGCCTCCTACCTGATACTAAGTCTCCACTATCTCGTTTTCATAAGGCAGGCAAGGTGATCCTATACAAATCAAATACAAAATACAAATCAATCATGAAAATTTTCCTGTTCTGAATTATCTAGTGACTGCATTACAGAATCAAATCTCAAGTGTTGAGATAACCAAATTTAGGTGCTTAAAAATATATGTTGGATTGAATTTCCCTGATAATCCAGAGGTTTGTGGTGGAAAGGTAAGACAGCTACTGCATAGCAAATATCCATTTCTTCTTCTCTAATCAGGATTCAAGGTTTTTCAGCAAGATACCTTTATTGGATCAAGAGAAAGGCTCTGGGTAGATGAGAGAGGACAAGAGCCCCAGTCATAAGAGGAAGGACTAGAAAAGGAAGATCACAGGTGCAATTGAGCAGGTCACAGAGGAAATGGGAACTATGGAATTATGGCAACTTTCAGAGGTGATAGGGTTGTGAACAATGTAAGGGTTCTTCTCCAATACACCCAAGAGGAATCTTACCTCCTTTCATATTCCAGCTTTCTTCCATCTTACACCAAGGTTCTCATGCCTTTTGACTTATCCGGGGCATCCCATTTCTCTTCTGCTCTCCCCCTTTTATAGGCGACATTTATTCTAATGCACATGTACACAAAGCATTTTTTGAACAATCCCATTCTTTTAGAACTGCCTTACAATTACTTATGCTTTGCAATAATAGAATTTTTTCTTTACAGTCCATTCATCTTCCAAGTCAATATATAATTATCTTTTCTATATCACAAAGGATATGTGACTCCATAAAGCAGCACCATGAAACATACTGTTCGGTGACAATGAAATGTTCTAATCTGTACTGTCCAACATGGTGGTCACTAGCCACAAAAAAATATTGAACTTTTGAAATGTGAACTCTTGATACTGATGAAGTATTTTTAATTTTGATTGATTTACATTTAAATAGCTACCTGTAGCTAATGGCTACTGAAGTTAGTGCAAAACTATCAAGGAATGTATAATCAATGTGGGGTGATAAGACATGGGCATTTTTTTAAAAGTATTTGTATCCTGGATTGTTTATACATCTTTTTCCTTCCCAAGTTTTTATTTAAATTCCAGTTAGTTAACATACAGTATTAGTTTCAGATGTCAAATTTAGTGACTCATCAGCTATATACAACACCCAGTGCTCATCATAACAAATGCATTCCTTAATACCTATCATCTATTTATAAACCCACCTAGCCCCCCCACCTCCCCTCCAGTAACCATCAGTTTGTTCTTTTTAGTTAAGAGTCAAGTTTGCCTCTCTGCCCCCACTCCATATTCATGTTTTGTTTCCTAAATTCCACGAGTGAAATCATATGGTAGTTCTCTTTCTCTGAGTTATTTTGCTTAGCATAATACTCTCTAGCTCCATCCACGTGTTGCAAATGGCAAGATTTCATTCTTTTTTATGGCTGAGGAATATGCCAATGTGTGTGTATCACATCTTCTTTATCCATTCATCAGTCAATTATTTATACATTATTAATAGGAGTGTTTCCCTGTCTCCCATTATACCCTCCTTGGGGAAAGACGTTTTTAGGACCTAACTCCACATCATTCTAAATCCAAATCCCATGATCCAGTTAGTCCATGTCCATTTCACCTAACGTAGAGTTTACATACCCCGAGTATGTTAGATGGAGTAATTCAGCTAACACTCATTCCAGGAGGGCAAAGACATTCTGTTTTGTTCACCCCTGTGTCCTTAGCTGATAGAATAATACCAGGTCCAAAGGAGGTATTTCACAAATACTCACTGAATGAACAGAGATTCAATGTAAGGCTGTTTCTCAGGTGACTTTGCATAATAGAAAGTCCTGAAAATCTGTGAAAGGGGTGCCACTTTTCAATTAATTCTCCACACTATCCTAGGGAAACTGAACAGATACATGTGCCCCAAACTCCACTAGTCAAATACTGCTTTTTCCTACCAAGCAACTCTATATTATAAAGATTTTCAGTCCTAGCAACATCCAGATACCAATTATCTTATTTGTCATCACAGTAGTGTTTTGCTTCACTTATGATCTCAGACATTCCAGATTAGTTGACAAAAGTGAGCAATCAAGGTAGATGGAAGCTGAGATTAATAACATCAGACTATGTCTCTGTATCAACACATAAACATACATAACAGGATGAAATTTGTCATGCTTTCCCAGTCTCTCCATTCGTATTTCTCTCAAAATATACTTAGCTATATAATGACCTGGAATTTTTTGTTCACTGTTTTTCTACCTCAAATATATCTAAGTTTCCTTCCCATAGGTTTTTTAGACATAAAATGTGACCTAATTGACCAGTGACGGCACCTTCACATTCACTGCAGTTATAAGGTATTTATTCCCCTGTGCAAATTTTCTGCTATCTCTTGAGGGTGCACATCTAGCAAGAGTTTGTTCCTGAAAGGACTGTGTTCCTATTTGCTAAGACTCCACTAATACTTAATGATGTCTGAGGGGTGACAGAAGGCATTTGCAGTGACCAAATTGATAGTGTTTCACTTATACGTAAGAAGCTCTAACTCTCTGTGGAAGGGTTTTCCACGTTTATGAATCTACATATTTCTCCTTTGTGTATGTTTCTTATGTTTAATAAGGCAAGACTTGTAGGAAAAAGCTTTCCCACACCCAGTGTATTCATAGGATCTCTTTCCTGTATGAGTTCTTTAATGACAATGAGCTGTTGTTTCATGATAAAGGTTCTCCCACATTCACATTTATGAGGTTTCTCTCCTGTGTGCGTTTTCTGATGTTTAATGAGACCTGATTTCTGAGGACAGGATTTTTCAGTCACTACATAGAAAGGAAGTCTTGTTTGTATGAATTCCCTGATGTCACATGGGACTTATCTTCTGAATGAAGCCTTGTCCACATTCACTACATATATAAGGTTTCTTGCCAGTATGAGTTCACCAATGTACAATGAAACTAATCTGGGTGAAGCCCTTTCCACAATCATTACACAGACAGTGTTTCTCTCAGGTATGAGTTTTCTGACGTAAAATAAGATGTCATTTAATGAGAAAGGCTTTGCCACATTTAGTGCATCAACGGGGGTTTTCTCCTCTTTCATTTCTCTCATGTATAATGACTGACTTCCTATAACAGGCTTTGCCACATTCACCTACATAAGGTTTCTCTCGTGTATGAATTTTCTGGTGCTCAGTGAGTCTAGACTTTGTGGTATGTGCCTTCCCATATGTACTATAGAAACATGGAGTTTCTCTCCCCAGTGAATTCTCTCATCTTCAGTGAGCTGAGACTTCCTGATGAGGGATTCACCACATTCACTGTATATGTACATTTCTCCATTTTGTGAGTTCTCCGATGCTTAACAAATGGGAGCCTTAGTGCTGATGGGTTTTCCAATTTCAGGCATTTTAGTTTGAATTTGCTCATATTTTGTAAGGAGAAAGGATTTCCCATCTCCATCATGCACACGGGGTTCTTTATCTCACAGTTTCTGTTTTAACTGACTGAATTTAAATTTGATGTCAGAGTTTTTCCATGACTTTGCCTTAAAGGAAAATGATGTTGGTCCAGATGAACAATATTTTCAAAGACATTATGTTCACACATTGTTCCATATTTGGTTGTCTTTAGAAATCTCTGGGTATGCAAGTATCATTGCAGATGATCATCAATTTCGACTTCTAGGAAAGAAGAGAACAATGAATGCCCAGGTGTGGACTGGCCAATCTTTAGTGTTGACTGCATGATCTCAGGATAAGAGAATCTTTAATAATGTTCCTTATTTCTTGAACACTAGTAAAAACACAATACACAAAAATCAAGTGGAAAAAGCAATAAACATACAAATGAGCTTAGATGATTCACAATGAATAAATACAGAGTCAGCTGCTTTCTAAATAGTGTCTTGCAAAAACATGCAGAAAGAGTAGGAAATAAGAAAGCCCCTTTAGAAGAGAAAATAGAGGTGGAAGAAAAACATCATCCAAAATTACAAGGGCTGCATTCAGCCATTCCACAAATCCGGATAAAATGCCTGTTAAGTGCTGGCCACGGTGCTGGCACTGGGGACACACAAACATATTCTTCTCACTGAGCTTACACTCTAGTTAGGGAAAATAAGCAAAGAAGAAAAGGAGAAGGCTGCAAATTACGAGAAGTGGTTTGGAGGAGCAAAGGAGATGAAGAGGGGTGGAGGAAATGAAGATACCCTATGGGGTAAGACAAGTCTCACCGGTGAGTTCAAAATGGGGAGTGGGGGAATAAAGAACATGAGGAATTAAGGTTTACTCCTCAATATTTCGCTTGAGTCAAGAGGTAAGTGGAAACTGCCTTCAAGGGGGTGAATGTTCCTGAGGTTCAGAATGTGGGGGAAATAAGTGGACTTTTAGAAGCATGTAAACATTTAGATTTTTATTAGACCATAAAGTGCCAGTACCCGGTTGGATATATCAATGTTGAGAATTGGCCTGTGTGGACACAGCAGTGTGGAAAACTTCAGTACATAAATATTTAAGGATAAAAGATGAGCTGAGGTCATGTTCAGAGAATGCAAAGATTGAAAGAAAGTTGAGGCAGAGGACCAAGATGTTAGTCACTTAAATATTCAGACTTCTGGTTTGGAAGATCCCACCAAAGGAAACAAACTGATTATGCTGGTCAAGGACAGAAGCAGATGCTTGTTATGAACAAATGGCTCAGAGAGGCAATTCAGAAGGTTGGATCCTCAGTGTTTGATTTCGATGTATCTATGATACTCTTAGGTGGTCATCCTGTTTCTAAAATCTACCCTTTTCTTTATTCTGCACAGTACCATCACACTGGTCACACGTTTAGAGAGCAACTCTTACCTCAACACTCCAACTTTTAGTCTAGCTGAGGTTTGCTCCTGAAGAAAGGGGCAAAGATGAGAGACAATGACCATCCAGGAATTTCCAACAGACTGGACGGAACACAGAGTTCTCCAGAGGCAGATGTGCTTCTAAAGATTTTATTTTATTTCTGCATTCAGTCAGAGCGTGAGCTAGAGAGAGCATGAATGGTGGGGAGGGGCAGAGAGAGAGGGAAAAGCAGACTCCCCCCCCCCCCCCCCCCCCGAGAAGGCTTGATCCCAGGACCCTGAGGTCATGACCTGAGCTGAAGGCAGACACTTAACTGACTCAGCCACCCAGGCGCCCGTATATGTGCTTCTAAATGTGGTAAGAAAAACACATTCTGCATGTTGTACCTATATAGATGTCAAGCTGGTCTTCTCCCATTTTGATATCCCTAATGCACTGACCCCTCATCTTGCATCGGACTGCATCTTCTTCCATAATCCTACATTTATGTCTCCATGCTGGTATCAGTTAAGCAGCCTAAAGGACCACTTGCCTCCTTTTGAACCAAGACTCAAGCCAGCTATACGTTCAGTTTTTCCTACAACCTCTGGCTGTTCCTTATTATTGCTATACAGTTGCTACCAGGTAGAAATTAAGACTACCCAGAGCTAGAGAAAAACAAAACAACAAAAAGAACCCTACCATGCTACCTCAAATAATTCAATTACTAATACATAAAATATAAACAGTCGGCATGGCAATAAAAGTCAACATTGCCGGGGCGCCTGGGTGCCTCAGTCGTTGAGCGTCTGCCTTCGGCTCGGGTCGTGGTCTCAGGGTCCTGGGATCAAGCCCCGCCATCGGGCTCCCCGCTCCGCGGGAAGCCTGCATCTCCTTCTCCCCCTCACCCTGCTTGTGTTCCCTCTCTCGCTGTGTCTCTCTCTGTCAAATAAATAAATAAAATCTTTAAAAAAAAAAAAAGTTAACATTGCCTTGATTACCCCATTTACCCATTTCCATTCCACTACTTCCCCCACAAATACCCTGACACTGGCCTTCGCATGGCTGGCTTCAGACCAATCTGTGGCAGTCTTGGCCATGGCTTTGCAGATTTCCTACTATTTATGCCTCCATTCTTTACCCTTCATTATCTTTTTTTTTTTTTTTAAGATTTTATTTAGAGAGAGAGAGAGAGAAAGAACATACGCAAGCAAGGGAAGGGGCAGAGGGAGGAGAGAGAGAATCTCAAGCAGACTCTGTACTGAGCACGAAGGCCAGTACAAGACTCGATCTCATGACCCTGAGATCACGACCTGACCTGAAATCAAGAGTTGGATGCTTAACTGACTGAGCCACCTGAGGAGCACATGATCTTTATTTAAAATCTAGATATGCTCCCACATATCATGCCATCATTTCCCATGCTCTCTATATAACTGTAGATTCTGTTTCCTCTAGATTTCCATAATATCACATCTTTACTCATCATTTTGACATGTAACCTCAACCTTGAAATCTAACAGCAATACCTTGTGTTCAAAACCTCTATCGCATACAGATGTTCATGTATCCATGTCATATATTCAGCACAAAACCCTTTGCTACTAGATAGTATTTTTTGCTTCTGTTGAAATTCAGCATTTCAGCTATGAGTCACCAAGTAAACTGCCACAACAGCATCCTCTAGAGGACTTTAAATACTGACATCCCGAGACTTGTACCCAAAATCTAATCAACCAGACTGAGAGGGAGAGGCCTGGATACATGCATTATGCACACAGTCTCCAACAAAAGCCTTGGATTTAGGAAATGTTTGAAAAATAGATGGTATCCATCTATTTTTGTGTTTTCAAGCCTGCGTTTCAATGGTCTGGACGCAAAGTACAATGAGAATTCATTGAAGGAAAACACAAGGGAGTGGTCAAAGACCATGTCATGAAAAGAGAATTTAAAGTGAAAAAAGTACACATACACGCAACTGTAAGAATGGGAAGACAACAGTAAGATCACATCCCTATCCCTTAGTTTATATCTTACTTGATGAATCGGCAACTCCAGATAATGTTTACGGCTCTTACTTTCTTTTTTTATTTTTTTTTTTAAGATTTTATTTATTTGAGAGAAAGAGACAGAGTGCAAGCAAGAGAGAGCACAAGTAGCAGGGAGCGGCAGAGGGAGAAGCACGCAGACTCCCCAAGCCTGACATGGGGCTTGATCCCAGGATGCCGGGATCATGGCCCGAGCCGTAGGCAGATGCCCAACCAACTGAGCCACCCAGATGCCCCAGCTCTTACTTTCTTGAAAGACATTTTTGTTCTGCTTCTGGAGAACCAGACTCTCTTAGATCGTCCAACCTCACCACCTCTTTCTTAACTCCCACTATTCTTTCTTAGCCTACTTTAGTAGATTTAGTTTTTCTAAACTATTAGAGGACCCTAAACTTAAAAAAAAAAAAAAAAAAAGAGGAAGATGGAAGAAATTTTCTTATAGAGAAAGTGATTTTAGTTCCTTAAGAAAAATTCTGAATTCACTCAGGAGTTTCTGTGAACTTTGGAGTCTTTATAGAGAATAAGAGCTTAATTCATCAAAATGAAGGCAAGCTTTAAGGAATTCAGAACAGAGCAAGAAAAAGAAAATAGAACCTTTGGACAATTTCAGAGTGGGGAAAGAGAAGTGTCTTAATTCACTCAGGCTGCTATAACAAAAAACAATAGAAATTTATTTCTCATATTTCTGGAGGCTGGGAAGTCCCAGATCAGGGTACCAACAGATTGGTGTCTGGGAGGCCTCCTTTTTCATAGGCAGTGCTCCCAGCTACAACCTCATATGGCAGAAGAGGCAGGACCTTCATAACCTAATCACTTCTCAAAGGCCTCACCTCCTAACACCATCCCCTTGGGGATTAGGATTTCAACATCCTAATCTTGAGAGGACACAAACATTTAGTCTAGAACAAGCTAAGAAACCATGGAAACACAGAGATCAGATGACAGTGTGGGCACAGCAACCAAAGTGAGGCTGAACGCTGGGAAGGGAAATCACTAGTTTGCAATGGAATGGGAAGATGAACTAGTTGGAAGACTGTTGAATTCAAACGTCTATGTTTGGAGTAATGCCTAGAAGGTGAGATTTCATAGCAAGGGAGGTGGGAGTTAGAAGAAGTAGTTAGAGACACTGTTACAATGAATAAAAAAAGGAGATTTGAGTTGGGGTGCCTGGGTGGCATAGTCAGTTAAGCGTCTGACTCTTGGTTTCAGCTCAGGTCATGATCTTGGGGTCGTGAGATCGAGCCTGCATTGGGCTCCTCACTCAGCACAGAGTCTGCTTGAGATTCTCTTTCCCTCTGCCCCGCCCCACCACTCGCACATGCTCACTCTCTCTAAAATAAATAAATAAATCTTAAAAAAAAAAAAATATCTGAGAAATGTAGGAAGAAGAGAACCAAACAACAACAAAAAATCAAGATGTACATAAACAGGGATCAGCTCTTGGAAGAATAAAAGGGGCATATTTTCCTCAACTCCTACAAAGAAGCTCTATCTAGTAAGGGAAGAAGGATATGAGGGGCAGCTGTTTAGACATTCTCAGAGACCATCACAGCCCTGGAGCCTTCCCTGACCACTGAGAACGGGACTTCCTCAGCCGTCCACCTTGCTGTTCTCACCCACTCACCTGGATGGGTTCGACTGTGGACTTCCTCTTCTATCGCCCACAGTTCTTGCCCTCATTCCAGCTTGGAAAGCACATCTGGTTTGCTAGCTTGATGCCCTGCTCATGGAAAAGACAGAACACTTCGAAATGGGCTGGGGTCTGTCAAGATGGGAGAATGCTATATCTGAGGGACTGAGACAGTTTTCAGATCTGCAACTCAGAGGCTTTTCTCTCAGGAGACAACTCATTATACACTCTTGTCTGAAGCCAGAGAAGGATCTGAGAATCTACCACTTGAGAGCACTGCAGATACTCTGAAGCGTTAAGTGGCTGACAGAGGACAGACCACTGATGAGGACCCTCTAAGTGACACAAGGGAGCTGTCCTCACCCAATGACACCAGGTTCCTATAATTCTTCAACAGCACGTCCCGGTACAGGTCCTTCTGGGCAGGGGCCAGGAGCTGCCACTCCTCCCAGGTGAAGTCCACAGCCACATCCTCCAGTGTCAGCAAGTCCTGTAACAACAGGATCCTCTTTAACATGAATGCTTCCCATTTATTTTTTTTTTTTAAGATTTTTTTTTTAAGTAATCTCTAGACCCAATGCAGGGCTTGAATTCACATCCTTGAGATCAAGAGTCGCATGCTCTACCAACTGAACCAGCCAGGTGCACCTCCCTTTTATTGATACAGATGTCATGTAAAGGAAGTTATTCTGCTTATTGTTACCATATATGCTGCATCAATACAAGCAGTTTTCTAAAAAACATTGTAGGGGCACCTGGGTGTCTCAGTTGACTGAATGTCCAACTTTTGATTTCAGCTCAGGTCATGATCTCAGGGTCCTAAGACTGGCCCCATGTTGGGCTCTGTGCTAGGCGTGGAGCCTACTTAAGATTCTCTCTCACTCTCCCTCTGCCCCTCCCTCCCAACCTCCCTCTTCCTCTCTAAAAAAAAATGTTGTAAGGAATAAAGTATTTTAAAATGCCTTTAAAGAACAGGGCGCCTGGGTGGCTCAGTTGTTAAGCATCTGCCTTCGGCTCAAGTCATGATCCCAGGGTCCTGGGATCGAGCCCCACATCGGGCTCCCTGCTCATTGGGAAGCCTGCTTCTCGATCTCCCACTCCCCCTGCATGTGTTCCTGCTCTCGCTATCTCTGTCTCTGTCAAATAAATAAATAAAATCTTTTTAAAAAATGCCTAAAGAACAGGAACTATAAAGAGACAAGTAGGCAGATTTGAGGAGAAGAGTATTTCTGAAAAAAGAAATACATATTTTAAAAGCGTATTAGAAGCATTGAAGGGATAATTAGTGGACTAGAAATTACCCAAAATGCAGCACTGAGCTACCGAAACTAGGGAGAATATTCTGTAAGGCCATGAAAATTTGCTAGCGGGACTGAGAACTCACTGAAAGCTGTTACACTCACAGTTACAGTTTATTATAGTTAAAGGATACAGATTAACCTCAGCCAAGAAAAGTGGCACAAAGGGCAGAGTACAGGAAAGTTCCAAACATGGAGCGTCCAGCTGTCCTTCCACAATGGAGTCATGGGCAGCGCCACTTCCTCAGCATGAACTTGTGACAGTAGGCAGGGGAAAGTGCCAACAAGGAAAGCTCATCTGAGCCTTGATGTCCACTCTCTACTGGGGCTCGAGCACATCAGCTGGGCAGGACACACACATGGCTGACTTCAGTCTCCAGCTTCTCCACAGGCTCAGGCACCATTTGACACACAGCCACCACCCCCAGGTCACACTGTGGCTTTTCCTTTGCTGTTTTAATCTCTATCCTTTCTATAGTAAATGTAACCTTGAGTATAACAAGTTTTCTGAGTTCTGAGTCTTCTTAGCAAATTATCAAACCTGAGGATGGTCTTGAGGACCCCCAACATAAAAGGGAACTCACTTGTTTGCTGAATATATAAAATATATGCATAAATAACCATTTAAAAATATATATACATATTACCTTTACTTTAAAAAAAATTACCTACTTGATTCATGTAAGCATTTTAAAGACAAAAGTTTCAAATGATTATAGATAGGTAGGTAGGTAGATAGATAATGAATGATTATTAACCCAATCTCTAGCCCCTTTCCCTTCCCTGAAAGTTCCAAGCTTCTAGTCAAGGGTGGTGGTCTTTCTGGTAAAAAACCCCGATCCAGGATACATCCAGGAGCCCACCAAGAGTCACCTTATTAGAAGAAAAGACACTTCTATCACCAGGAAGTTTCAAGGGATTTAACAGCTCTGTGTAAGACATTCCTATCACCCCTGTGGTTCAGGAAATTACAAGGGTTTAGGAGCTCTGAGTCAGGAACTGGGAGCAGAGACCAAATATGTATTTCTTATTATGTCACACTAAGCCTTTGGAATCAAATGTCTTGCTCAGGAACAACCTTAACTTTAACCACTTTCTACAATTGTCCTCATTTCCTCCAAATTCACAGGGTCCCTTATCCCCCAGCCTGCATCTCAGATATCAAGGCAATTTGGTCCAAGCCCCAGAAACTTCCTGACTCTTTGTAACATTATCAGAGGAAAAGGTGCACAGCCCAAAGGCAGGGATACTCCTGGGCAGAAATCAGTGAATGCAACTTTTAGAGACATTCAAGGCACATCCCTCCAAAAATCAACTCTCCTTTTCACTTGAACCTCCATGGTCCTCCATGAGGAACAGCTGAAGAGCTTCCACTTCATTTTCCAGCCTAAAGCACACACAAAGGGTGTGTGGTCATCTACAAGCCAAGGCGAGACCTCAGAAGGAACCAACCCTGTGGACTTGATCTCACACTTTAGCCTCCAGAACTGTGAGCAAATGTCTGTTGTTTCAACCACCGAGTCTGTGCTTTGTTATGACAGCGCAAGCAGACTAATACACCCACCCCCACTGAGCCAGACAAGGCAGAGTCTGGACCCCAACAGACCCCAAACCCTGACCTCAGTATCCTCACTCATCACCATGTGCAACAGCTGAGAACGTGGTACCCGGACCAAGGAGAAAGTGATGAGGCTTCAAATGTACAAAAGCATTTCCCTAAAATACACCAAGATGGAAATGGAACATTTCAGAATACTAGTAAGACAATGTGGTTATCATTTGGCAAACGGCACACTTAGTGTTAGTTAGAACTGATTTTTATGAAGGCGAGGGGGTGGAGCAGTAGAGGATGTAAGCTGAGACAACCTTCTTAAAGAGGATCGTATGGAATCTATCGCACTAATATGTTTTATTTACCTGGGATACCAACCTCGGAAAGGTGAGTTCAGCACCTGGTCCTCAGGTTCAGGGTAGGCTGGGCAGCCCATTCAGGGACCCTGACTGCAGATTTAAGTAGGACGATGCCAACCACCATGATATGACATGCAGATTCACAAGACAAGGAGTGGAAAGAACTTGAAGACCGAGTCAAAGAAGAATCCATTTCTGATTCTTTGAAGAGCATCTGCCCTGCATCCATCCTGTTAGAGGCCATTAGTTTGCATGTGTTGTTCACCAGAGTATCCCATGTCTGCAACAGTACCTGGCACAATGCAGATGCTCAAAAAGATGTTTGTAGTAGTGAATGGAGTAATTGACTCGAGTTTGGAATTCAATTATGAAACAGCCACTTCATGGCAAATTTCCACTTTTTTCCCTTGTAAGTAGGACTCACTGTTTTTAAGCTGGATAGGTCTTTACTGAAGCAAGGGAAAGAACCCTGAGTACAGAAGAGATGACACAGGTCCCACTGACACAGGACAATGATGATGATGATGCGACATCATGTCTCCGTTCATCACATCACAGTGGAGCTGGGATCCCTGAGACTCTGGCAACTCTAACAGGTGGCAGACTGTGGACCAGGGTCAGGGCTCTTCTCCACGACATCTGACGGAATCTCACCTCCACCCATCTAACACACTGTCCTCAATTTTTAAAGTGACGTCATTTTCTTCCATTAATTGGGCTTGTTCTGTGGATCCTAGTCCTTCACTGATCTGCCCCTTCTATATTGCCAGAGGCCTCTATTCAGGATTTTTTTTTTTTTAATGTTTCTTGGGATAATACTGATCTTTGAAATTTCTTTCCTATAGCTCCTTTCCTTCAGTGACAAAAATATGTTTGGTTGGTTAGTCTGTTAGGTCATTAATAGGTCATACAGTCACTTTCAATCATCTTTCAAAGCAATGTAATTCATTTCTATTTTGCTATGTGCTGGGGAATATAAACTATAAACTATCCAGATAGACATTTATAATTCAAGTGGAGAGATAAGATACGAACCTTTTTAAAAAGTCTCCATATCCTATTTTACATGTGTAAAACTAAGTGAATCCTTTCCTGCTCCCTTTCCAAGTAAGAATATGCCCCTCGAAAAAGAAATTACCAGGATACTTTGTATCTTCTATGGTATGTCCTTTTCAACTAATGTAGGTGTATACATCCTTTGATTACACATGCTGGAGGGTCAAATTGCTACACACATATAATCCAGCTTTAAAAAAACACCAGCTTAGGGGCACCTGGGTGGCTCAGTCGATTAAGCGTCTGCCTTCAGCTCAGATCATGATCCCAGGGTCCTGGGCTCGAGCCCCACATCAGGCTCCCTGCTTCTCCCTCTCCCTCTGCCTTCTACTTCCCCTGCTTGTGCTCTCTTTCTCAAGTAAATAAATCTTTTTTAAAAAATGCCAGCTCAAAGGCAGCAAGGACTTTTGTTCAGTTCATCACTGTCAGCATCTGTAGGTTCTAGAACAGCACCAGGTAAAGGAAACAGCTGAAAAGTTTTTCTGAGTGGTGTGTGTACCGGATGGGAACTATCTTCTAGGGAAAGAACCTGGCTGACAGGTTGTGAGTTCTGAGCAGTTGTTCCTTTGGGTGAGATTTACAAAGTTAAACACATCCAAACACACGATGGTACGTTATTGAATCAAATGTATTCACTTTCCTTTTGAAGGCTGAAGGAGGGACTTCAGTAGCCTAAAATAAACTGAATAAATTTAGAACCAAAGAAACACAAGAGCTAACCATATAATGATCATGGGCGGGAATGAGAGATTCACACACCCCCAAAAAAGGGAGGGGGGTGCACTGTTCTGACTCTAACCATTGATGTGCAATATATACCACCTCCTTTGAATTAAAGAGTGACCATCATATCAATGAGGAGTTTGATTCGAGGTATATTGTCCTAAAATGTACACTATGTACATTATCTGAAGTAAAATGATTTCAAACTTGTGGCAGAAATCTCTAAAACACTCATTTTCACAGGGCTTATTTGCTTTATGTGTTTTCTGGTACTTTGCCGAAGATGTTCCACAATTGGTGAGGTCAGAGTTTTGCTTCTGTATGATTTCCTCTGCCAACTGATGAGGCAGAATGCCCCACTGACGACCGTGCCACATTCACTGCCTTCAGAGCTCTTCCAACTGTTCTTCTCTGGTGTTAGATCTCTGACGCCTACTGAAGTCTTATTTCTGGGGAAGGACTTTTCCAGGGTCATTATTATTTCTACCAGCTATGAGCTCACTGATGATATGTGACCTATGAAACACCGGTAAGGTCTACCTTTCCACAAAGGATTTTCCGATCTTTGTACTATTTGTCTTTATACTATTCCTGGTCGTTATACTATTTGTCTCCGTATACACTTATCAGCCCAATAATGAGCAGGAAGGTTTTAGTCAAGGGTTTTCCACCTTGATCGTATCACACTTTATTCCTGTGTGCTTTTTGTGACATAAAATATGACGTAACTGATCAGTGAAGGCACTACCACATTCACTGCATTCAAAAGGTTTCTCGGTGCAGATTCCGTCATCTGCTGATGGTGCACATCTGGTACCTGGCTGTCCCACGGTGGCTATGTTCCTGTCTGCTAGGAGGCCACGGAGGTGTAAGGAAGTCTGAGCTGCTACAGAAGGCATCTGCACGGACACCGTGTTAGCCGGGTCCTTCTCCTGCATGCTATCATTGGAAAGTGATGAGCTGTAGCTCTCTGGGAAAGGATTCTCCACTGCGACTGAACGTGCACCTTTCTCTCTTGCATGCAACATTCCCTTATGGTAAACAAGGCAGGACAGGTGAGAGAAAGCCTTCCCACAGTCAGCACATCCATAGGGCCTCTCTCCTGTATGAGTTCTCCGGTGTCGGTTAAGGCACGACTTATCTCTAAAAGCCTTCCCACAGTCACTGCAGGTATAGGGTTTCTCTCCTGTGTGAATTCTCTGGTGGTTAATGAGACCAGACTTGTGTGAACAGGATTTTCCACACTCAGTACACACAAAGGGAGTCTTTCCAGTGTGAAATCGCTGATGTGATATGAGGCATGTCTTCTGGCTAAAGCCTTTCCCACATTCGGTGCATACATAGGGTTTCTCTCCAGTGTGAGTTCGTTGATGTATAAGGAGATTGCCCTTCTGAATGAAACCTTTCCCACATTCACTGCATATATAAGGCTTCTCCCCAGTATGCGTTCGCTGATGTACAATGAGATTGCCCTTCTGAATGAAGCCTTTTCCACAATCACTGCATATATATGATTTCTCTCCTGTATGGGTCTTCTGATGGGCATTGAGCTGTGACTTCCAGCGGAACGTTTTATCACATTCAGTGCATTCATAAGGTTTTTCTCCCGTATGAGTTCTCTGGTGTTCAACAAGCCTGGACTTTCTGGAGAATGCTTTGTCACACAGACTGCATTCGTGAGGCTTCTCTCCTGTGTGAACTCTCTGATGGTTAATGAGCCGGGACTTCTTGATGAAGCCTTTTCCACACTCACTGCACACGTAGGGTTTCTCTCCTGTGTGGGTTTTCTGATGCGTAAGTAGCCGTGATTTCTTGGGGAATGCTTTGTCACATTCAGAGCACTCATACCGCTTTTCTCCTACGTGAGTTTTCTCATGTTCAGTGAGTCTGGACTTCCTGGAAAAGGCTTTCCCACACACGCTGCACCCATGAGGCTTCTCTCCTGTGTGAACTCTCTGATGACCCATGAGCCGAGACTTCTTGAAGAAGCCTTTTCCACACTCACTGCACACATGGGGCTTCTCTATCTTTTCAGTTCTTTGATGCTTGATGAATTGGGAATTTGTATTCATAGAATTCCCACATTCGGGAAATTTAATTTCAATACAATACTGGTCATGCTTTGTATGGGATAAGGATTTCGTATCCCCATTAACCTCAATGAGGTTCTTTACTTCATAGCTTCTGTTCTGGTTGACTAAACTTAAATTTGATTTCAGTGTTTTCCCATTTAAGTCAAAGATATCATGATTTTGCCTTAAGGGAAAATTACTTTTACTCTGATGAATGACATTTCCGAATGCATTATGTTCATGGCATTGTTTCATTCTCTTTGGACATCTTTGATTTTGCAAGTGCCCCTGTAGATGACCATCATCTTTCTTGATCTCTAGGAAAAAAGAGAAGAATGAATCTTTCCATGAGCTTGGTATATAATAAAACTATTTCACAAATGGCTTTGTGTAGGCTGGCTCTTTATTGGTAACACTATGACCTCATTTTAAAGAAAGTCCAAGTAAATATGTTTGTTATCACTTGGACAAAGGTTAAACACAGTAATATAAGCAAAGAAAATACAAATAAGAACAGTCGGTGCATGAACAAGATCACTCAAAATGAATAAACATAGACTTGGTTGCCTTTTTTTAAAGATTTATTTCTTTTAGAGAGAGTGAGAGAGCACCAGCAGGAGGGGCAGAGGGAGAAGGAGGATTTCAAGCAAACTCCACACTGAGTGCCCAACATGGGGCTTGATCCTAGGACCCTGAGATCATGACCTGAGCCAAAGTCAAACAACCGACTGAGCCACCCAGGCGCCCCGCTTTACTGGTCATTTTGACAATTAACTTCACACAGTTCAGAACTATAGCACAAGATGCCTCATTCAAGAGGTGCCTGGATGGCTCAGTCAGTTGGGCATCCAACTCTTGATTTCAGCCCAGGTCATGATTTCAGGGTTGTGAGACCAAGCCCGGGATTGGGCTCCGTGATGAGTATGAAGCCTGCTTAAGATTCTCTCTTTCCCTCTGCTCCTCCCCCTGCTCACATGTGCTCTCTCTCTCTCAAAAAAAAAAAAAGATGCCTCATTCGAAAGCTGAACCTCTATATATTACATGCCAATTCGTCCTCTATTTGGTACTAAAATCTCACTCCTAGAATATATTGCTTTACTTAAACTAAATTCAATTTCTTCCAGCACATATGAAGATTGTGGTTCACCAACTAGGCTCAAGAGGGCCTGCTTAGGGCATTATATATAGACTAGCCCAGGCCATCACCCAAATCTAACAAAAATACACTCTCAAGAGGGGTCTGGGTACCATATTAGGAAATCCTGCATTTAACAAATAGCCATCATTCTGATAGCTAGTTGTCCAAGGCTCTTCTTAATCTGTACGCATATCACAGGAGATCTACTCAATCCATATTTCTATCTCTAGTCCTAAACTCTCCCTGGACTCCTCAGGTATATCCAAACACAGCATGCTGCACCTGGATGTGCACGAGCACGGTCTAATGACGTACGATGCCCAAAACAGAGCCCCTGACTTCTCAACCCACACCTCCACACGTCATCTTCATCTCAGAAATGGCAACTCCCTCCTCCCAGACTCACACCAAAAAGACTTACCATCATCCTGCTTTTGTATTTTCTCTTACACCCTCCATCTACTTCAGTAGGAATTCATTTCTGCCCCCTTTATAAACACATTGAGAAGCTAGCTGACCAACCCTCACCCTCTCTCCGCAGGTGTCTTAGACTATAACAACAGGTTCCCGGCTGGATTTTAGGCTTCAACCCGTCTGCTACTGTCTCCTTTCTATGAAGAGTCAAAGCCATCGTTTTAAGTATAAATGATTTCATATTTGTCTTCTACTGAAAACTCCCTATTGTTTTCTTCTTGTTATTTAAAAATATCAAGCCCTTGAAATGTCCTTCCAAGGTGCTACACGAGCTGTATCCTCCAAACTCCAGCCACTACCCCACTGCCCTTATCTCCACATGATCACCAGCCACGCCCTCTGGCTCTGTTCCCTGTATTCACACAGGCTTCCCTGACATTCCTCAAACACCTCCTGCTTTAGGCATTTGACTTTTTTTTTTTTAAGATTTTATTTATTTGAGAGAGCAAGAGAGAACAGAAGCAAGGGGGTGGGAGAGGGAGAAGGGAGCAGGGAGCCTGACATGGGCCTTGATCCCAGGACCCCGGGATCACGACCTGAGCCGAAGGCAGAAGCTTAACCAACTAAGCAATCCAGGTGCCCCAGCCTTGGGCCTTTAACTCACCATTTTGTCTACTTGGAGCTCAATTCACCCAAGGCCTCATATCCCTCATACTGCTGCTCAGAGGCATCTTACCAAAGAGGTACTCCCATTCCCCGAAGACCTAAGATTAGAGGCCCCAGCTAGACTCCCAGGTGCTACGGCAGCTCCAGGGCTTGGCCCACTAGTCCACTGCTGCCCACTGATCTTCCTGGCACTTTCACCACAAGACATATTCGTTTATTCTGATTAATTTTGTTTCTCCTCATACAAACTCATCTCCAAAAAGAATTTTGTTGTTGCTGCTACTGTTGTTCACAGCTGCTGGGGCCCACGTGTAACAGGCTACCAAAACAAAACAAAACAAAACAAAACAAATTTAAAGTAATCAAAAATATTTAAAACAATGAACCAAGGAAAGATTCTCATGTATGGAACACATTAAGGAGACTCCTTCAAATATAGTTGACCTTGACTTTAGGAAAAGGGAAACAAACTCTATATAAGCAAGAGCTGTATCATGGAGATTGTTGATCGAAGAGAAATTTCCTTCCTATTAGACTGGTAATATGGGGCGCCTGGGTGGCTCAGTCGTTAAGCGTCTGCCTTCGGCTCAGGCCATGATCCAGGGGTCCTGCTATCGAGCCCCACATTGGGCTCCCTACTCAGCAGGGACGCTGCTTCTCCCTCTCCCTCTGCCCCTCCCACCACTCATGTTCTCCCTCTCTCAAATAAATGAATAAAATCTTAAAAAAAAAAAGACTGGTAATATGATTAGTTGGGACTTAATGTTACTGATTATCATAAGGAAAAGGAAAGATTTAAGGAAATGAATCCAGCAGTCTCATTTAAGATGGACTAAAATAATGATCAGAATGAACAATTATACAAGGAAATCAAAGCAAAGCAGGCATGGGGTTTAATGATGTGGCCTGGGCTGGGAACAAAAAATGACAAATTTTAAGAAATCAGCAGGAATAGCAAAGACTTTACATAGGAAGCTGAGAAGGTCAGGAAGTGTCTAGAAAAAAACACACTTCACCGCCCCTGGTTCCCACAGAGAGCCGCTACAACTCTTACAATTTCCTAAGTGATAAGAGCACTCAGAGTTCTCTGAGCTGTTGTAGCAAGTAAGCAAATCCAGGGGGAGGAGGTCATGGGAACCTCCGATTTGTAGCCAAGACAGACAGAAGTTGTGAGTAACCTGGGGACCTACTAATTGTGACTGATATCTAAAGTGGGGGGCAAAAGAAGAATACCCTTTTCCTCAATCAATAAGTGTGATTACTCTTTCCAGAGAAATAAAAAATACGGGCGCCTGGGTGGGTCAGCTGGTTAAGTGTCTGCCTTCTACTCAGGTCATGATCCCAGGGTCCTGGGATCAAGCCCCGAGTCAGACTCCCTGATCAGCGGGGAGCCCGCTTCTCCCTCTCCCTCTGCCTGCCACTCCCCCTGCTTGTGCTCTCTCTGTCAAATATATAAATAAAATCTTTTAGGAAGGAAGGAAGGAAAGAAGAAAGGAAGGAAGAGAAAGAAAGGGGGAGGGAAGGAAGGAAGGAAGGAAGGAAAGAAAGGAAGAAAGAAAGAGAAAGAAAGAAAGAAAGGGAAAGAGCAAAACAAAGGAAGAAAGAGAGAAGTAAGTGGGGGGCAATCTCACGTGACGGAGCCCTTAACTTGTGGGATCTGACGCTACCTCCAGGTAGATAATGTCAGAATTGAGGTAAATCGTAGGACACCTGCCTCGTGTCACAAAGAACTGCTTGGTGTGAGGAAAACCGCCAACACGTGGTGTCAGAAACACTGTGTGTGGTAGTGGTGTCAGAGTAAAGAAGACACAAGAGGTTTTCCTACACAGCCAGAATGTAAGACATAAAGAACAGCAGGTACTGTGGACTGAATGTTTATGTCCCCCCCAAATTCACATTGTTGAAACTCTAACTCCTAATCAAAAATGGAGGTGAATGTTAAGAAGGGAAGCTGACATTATCCAAAGGGGCAGGAAAGTGCAGCAGTCAGCAAAGAGTGCTCAAAACAAACATTTCTCTTTGCAGAGGTGAGGAAGGCAGACTTTTGTAACAAGAGAAGCAGAAGGAACAGGTGGTGACACAATGCTGGGAGAAGGGTGGTAAGATTTGAGATTTTTAAAAATATTTTATTTATTTATTTGACAGAGAGAGACAGCGAGAGAGGGAACACAAGCAGGGGGAGTGGGAGAGGGAGAAGCAGGCTTCCCGCTGAGCAGGGAGCCCGATGCGGGGCTCGATCCCAGGACCCTGGGATCACGACCTGAGCCGAAGGCAAACGCTTAACGACTGAGCCACCCAGGTGCCCCAAGATTTGAGAATTCTAAAAAGAAATCTAGAGAGAAAATTAATGGAGACCTATGTGAAACAAACAGGGATTGAACCCAAGAAGTGATAAGTGCTCTAAGCACCTCAAAGAAAAAGAGCCCTTCTCGAGGAGATTCCTGGAGCTCTGTTCACATGTCCTCAGACACCCCTGCAGCTGTGACAGGTCTGAGTGACTAAATACGAATTCCTTGCCACCATCCTTGTAGGTTTTCTCTCACCTGGACGGATTCGACTGGGGATCTCATGTTCTGTCGTCCACAGTTCCCCTTGTTCCAATCTGGAGAGTGCATCTGGCTTGCTGGCCATGTACCCTGTGCGTGGGAAATGACAGAAGAGGTAGGCTCTGTGAACTGGGCTGGGGTCTGCCAACACAGAGCAAAATTATATTTTAGGAGCCAAGCAATTTGCAGATCGGCAAAGCTAAAGGTCGTCTCTCAGGACGGGCCCATTATACCCTCGAATCTGGGGCCAGAGAGGGGACTGAGAACCTACACTTCTGAGAGGCGCACACACGCCAGAGATCTCAGAAGCTGCGAGAGGAAAGGCCACTGATGGGTCCCTCTGAGTGACAAAGGGGAGCTGTCCTCACCCACTGACACCAGGTTCCTATAATTTTCCAACATCACGTCCCGGTACAGGTCCTTCTGGGTGGGGGCGAGGAGCTGCCACTCCTCCCAGGTGAAGTCCACGGCCACGTCCTCCAGTGTCAGCGATTCCTGTAACAACATGGTCCTGTGTCATGTGAGTGTTCCTCTAGTTATTGAAATGGAAGGAATATAAAGGAAGTTGCTGTGCTCATGTTCACCACATAGGTGTTTTGATTTTTTGCTAAAGATTAATCTATTTATTTTAGAGGGAGAGAGAGCATACAAGCGGGGGGCAGAGGTAGAGGGAGAGAATCTCGAGCAGACTCCCTGCTGAATGCAGAGCCCTACAAAGGGCTCAATCCCAGGACCCCGAGATCATGACCTGAGCCAAAATCAAGAGTCAGCCATAACCGACTGAGCTCCAGGCACCCCACGTGTCTTGATTTTTTTTTTAACTACATTGTTATAGAAGCAAAAATACATCCACATTCAATCCTATATATAACAAAATACTCTGTGATCACGCAGTAGCATTCAACAAATCACTAGTTTCTGTAATAAGTAGCCATTAAATTCTCCTGCTAAACTAAAAACATTTCCAATATATGTATTTGAAGCATTAGCTCTACATACATGAAAAAGAACCTTACTTTTGCTATAGGACTTCGTAATCATTGGAATTTTTTTTATCTTTAAAATATATTCGGGGGGGGCGCCTGGGTGGCTCAGATGGTTAAGCGTCTGCCTTCGGCTCAGGTCATGATCCCAGGGTCCTGGGATCGAGTCCCGCATCGGGCTCCCTGCTCCTTGGGAGCCTGCTTCTCCCTCTGCCTCTCTCTCTCTCTCTCTGTCTCTCATGAATAAATAAATAAAATCTTTAAAAAAATAAATAAATAAAATATATTCAGGGACTTTTACAGGATTAAATTTTAAAAGGTAATAAAAGAGGAGGCAGTAGGAATTGGCTTTGAACATGAGCAAGAAGCATGTACTATCTTACATAAGAGGAAGTTCAAAAGCAAACCCTCTGGATCCCAACAACCTTGACAGACAACAGTACCTTCAACCCCCTACTGCCGTATCTGAACTCAAACACCCAATTTAGCCACTTGTTCATACAGGACCTTTGAAAGTCATTTTCAACCTTCAACCCTTCCATTTTCTTAGGTCACCTAGGTTTTATTTCTAGATTAGCCCTGACAGCTACAAGGCTGGGTCCATGGGTCACCGTTATGATGCCAGGAAGAACTGTGCCCACTGAGTTCTCTTGGTCTATTCTCAAAGAGCTCTTCGAGAAACCTTCTTTTGCACTGAGGAGAAAGCTGAAGCTAAGCACAAGACACTGTCTACCATATCATGTCTAGGAAGCACCATTAAACAAAAGTCCTGACACCCAAGTGCCATGAAATATAGAGTGACATCCTTGTGGAAGCAGGCTGCTTTCTCCTCCATGATTGCATATCCTGTGATCATCATGATTCTCTAACTGTGATGGCCGCCAGAGGTATCAGACATAAGCTGACAGCTAGCGTAGCCTGTAGGATGCTCCAGTCACCTGTGATGTTCTAACATTATTCATTTAGTGTGGATCCTATGAACAATATATTCCTGATCCTATTTGACTTGATACTGAAGTTGGAATCTAAATCTATTTCTGCACAAGTCCTACTTTATCAATTTATACTTTTCCATTTAATTCAATTGAGTTTTAAAGTCCTCCAGATCAATCACAGAATGAAGTAAAAGAATAAAACTAAGTCACCTGGTCCTTAATCATTTTCTTCTGTGACTGGAAACACCCAGTAAAAGGGACTTGTGTGTTTAGTTTCTTCTTGAATTCCCCTCAATTCCTGAAGTCTTGGTCTCTGCTCAATGGTGTCCCCACAAATGACCACACACTGGTCCTGACACCTTCTTGCTTTACTTGTTGGATCTTGCTCCTAGAGTAGGACCTGTGGGCTGAAAAGTAAATTCACTTTGAGTACACATTTCCTCTGGACCAGGATGTTATCCCTGCTACTGCCCCTCACCGGATTTCAAGGCCATCTGTCCCTTTATTTGAAATCCCAGAGGCTACTGCACTCTGGAGCAATGAAACAGCAGATTGTGAGTATGTGAGCATTTTCTTCTATGAAATGGAAGTGGAGTCTGTGAAAGGAGAGGAGAACCAGCACAGCATGACGCCCCACAGCAGAGTGGCTTCTCACACAGTCAGTTTTTAGAAAGAGAACATGTAAAAGGTGAGGATTTGGACATCTATTCCTTTAAGACCAAGTGTGCTCATGTACAAGTTTTTGTACACACCTCAGTTTGAAGACAAACATGCTCAGCAAAGAATTACCTAACAAACCATTTTCACTAATCATCCTGTGAAAGGAAACAAAAGGCAAATCAAGAGAAAAAAGTTAAAGCATATAGAACAAGACTATTCTTTCTGGCTATATACACATTGAGTGAAAGTATAAAAACATGCATTATATAGAACAAGTTCAAGAAAGCCATTATGTTTGGGGAGGGAGGGGGTGGATTAGAGGCCATCACTTAAGTTGCATTTACAGTCAGTTTATTTCTTTAAAAAAGTACTAATGACCAAAATGACAAAACAAAATTAATCATAATCATGTACATCATGGACGAAAATCCCACTAAATGAAAATGGCAGAGTGGGAAGTTCCAAGGCCTGTAACTCCACAGAAACATTGAAACAAGTAAGAACTGTCAGAATAAAGAACAAAACAAAACCTTTATCATAACTCTGAAAAACAGTGACAGGTTTATAGCAGCAGAGTGATTGCTCAATCAAGAAAGAAGCAACTTAAAAATGGTAGGAAAGCTCTGTGCCATTTTTATTTGCCCCTGCTTCACTCCCTCCCCAGTTTGGTAGTAGTCCTAGAGATGGGAGCTAGCATTCCCAGTGGGGGACTCTGGTTCCTGGTCCTGGAATGAGTAGAGAAGACTGTATTTGCAAAGAATTGTGTTTAACTGTTCCAACCTGTGTGAGGCCTACCTGAAGGACTAATGCAGTGCGCTCATCCCTGTAATTTGGACCTCACACAAGATGGAAAAGCAATGGGTGGCTCTCAAAAACAATGTAAGGTGGGGGCGCCTGGGTGGCTTAGTTCCTTAAGCAACTGACTTGATTTCGGCTCAGGTCATGATCTCAGGGTCGTGGGACCAAGCCCCAAGTCAGGCTCTGCATTCAGCATGCAATTTGCTTGAGATTCTCTCTCCCTCTCGCTCTGCCTCTCCCCCCTCACATGTGTACTAAATAAATAAATAAATAAAATATTAAAAAGACACACAAAACAGGATAATAAAAATCAAAATCACAAGAAACAAGTATTGGCGAGGATGTCAAAAAACAGGAACCCTCTGCAGCCATCAAAAGGAATGAGATCTTGCCATTTGCAACGACGTGGATGGAACTGGAGGGTATTATGTTGAGTGAAATAAGTCAAACAGAGAAAGACATGTATCATATGACCTCACTGATATGAGGAATTCTTAATCTCAGGAAACAAACTGAGGGTTGCTGGAGTGGGGGGTGGGGTGGGAAGGATGGGGTGACTGGGTGATAGACACTGGGGAGGGTATGTGCTCTGGTAAGCGCTGTGAATTGTGCAAGACTGTTGAATCTCAGATCTGTACCTCTGAAACAAATAATGCAATATATGTTAAGAAAAAAAAAAGAAGAAGAAGAAGAAGGTAGCGGGAGGGGAAGAATGAAGGGGGGGAAACCAGAGGGGGAGACGAACTATGAGAGACGATGGACTCTGAAAAACAAACTGAGGGTTCTAGAGGGGAGGGGGGTGGGAGGATGGGTTAGCCTGGTGGTGGGTATTGAGGAGGGCACGTTCTGCATGGAGCACTGGGTGTTATGCACAAACAATGAATCATGGAACACTTCATCTAAAACTAATGATGTAATGTATGGGGATTAACATAAGAATAAAAAAAAAAATGAAAAAAAAATAGGAACCCTCATCCATTGCTGGTGGGAACGCAAACTGGTGTAGCCACCACGGAAGACATTACGGAGATTCCTTAAAAGACTAAAATAGAACAACCTTATGACCCAGGAACTGCACGACTGGGTACTTACCCAAAGAATATGAAAACACTAATTCAAAGGGATATATGCACCCCTAGGTTTACTGCAGCATTATTTACAATAGCCAGATTATGGCAGCAAACTAAATATCCATTGACAGATGAATGGATAAAGAAAATGTGGTGTGTATATATATGTGTGTGTGCATGTATGTATATATATATAACAACACATATATTTATTATAACTATATATAATATGTATGTATTATATACATAATATATATAATATATAATGGAATATTATTAGTATATGTTACTATTTTATGCTATATATTATATATATAACATGTATATTATATATATAATGGAATATTATTCAGCCATAAAAAAGAATGAAATCTTGCTGTTTGCAACAATATGGATGGATCCACAGAGTATAATGCTAAGTGAAATAAGCCAGTCAGAGAAAGACAAATACCATATGATTTCATTCATATATGGAATTTAAGAAACAAAACAATGAACAAAAAAAGAAGAGACAAACTGGGGCACCTGGCTGACTCAGTCGAAAAAACTTGCAACTCTTGATATTTGGGTCATGAGTTCAAGCCCCATGTTGGGTGCAGAAATTACTTAAATAAATAAATAAACTTAAGAGAGAGAGAAACAAACCAAAAAACAGACTCTTAACTATTGAGAACAAAATGATGGCTACCAGAGGGGGGACTGGTGAAATAGATGAAGGGGATTAAGAGTACACTTATCTTGATGAGCACTGAGTAATATATGGAATTGTTGAATTACTATATTGTACAAATTAATTAACACTATGTTAATTACAATGGAATTTTCTTTTAAGTTTGTACACAAATGTTTAAGGAGATTTATTTATTTATTTATTTATTTTAAAGATTTTATTTATTTATTTGAGAGAGAGAGAGCTCATGAGAGAGGGGAGGGTCAGAGGGAGAAGCAGACTCCTGTTGAGCAGGAAGCCCGATGTGGGACTCGATCCCGGGACTCCAGGATCATGACCTGAGCCGAAGGCAGTCGCTTAACCAACTGAGCCACCCAGGCGCCCTATTTATTTATTTTTAAAATATTTTATTTGTTTATCTGACAGAGAGAGAGAGCACAAGCAGGCAGACAGGCAGAGGGAGAGGGAGAAGCCAACTCCCCACTGAGCAGAGAGCCCTACAGGAGGCTTGATCCCAGGACCCCCCGATCATGACCTGAGCCAAAGACTGATGCTTAACCGACTGAGCTACCCAGGTGCCCCAGGAGCATTATTTATAATAGCCAAAATGTGGAAACAACCCAAATATTCTTCAGCTGATGAAAGGATAAACAAAATGTGTTATATCCACACAATGGGATATTATTCAGGTATAAAAAAGGAATGAAGTACACATACATGTTACCACATGGATAAGCCTCTTACATTAAGTGAAAGAAACCAATCACAAAAGTGCACATAGCATATGACTTCATTTGCATCATTTACACGAGATGTCCAGGACAGGCAAATCTATAGAGACAGAAAGATTAGTAGTTGCTACAGGTAGAACTCTAACTATATGCTTGCTGAAACATTTAGGGAAAAATATATAAATGTCTGCTACTTACTTTGAAATACATGTTTAAAAATGTAGATTAATGATTAAGAAGTGATATATGGAGAGATACGGGATAAAAAACAAAATCATGATGACAAAATCTAGGTGGTAGGCATAAGAGGTGTTCAAATGTTAAATTCTTTAAACTAGGAACGTTCTAGGGGCGCCTGGGTGGCTCAGTCGTTAAGCGTCTGCCTTCAGCTCAGGTTATGATCCCAGGATCCTGGGATCGAGTCCCACATCGGGCTCCCTGCTCGGCGGGAAGCCTGCTTCTCCCTCTCCCACTCCCCCTGCTTGTGTTCCCCCTCTCACTGTGTCTCTCTGTCAAATAAAATCTTAAAAACAAAAAAAACTATGAACTTTCTAATAAAAATCAGAGGGAATGGGAAGTTCATAATACTAAAAATTCAGTGAAGTAAGCAGAAATAAAATAAGTATTTTTAATGTAATTGCTCTTCTAAGAGATAGTAAATTGAAAGAGAACAAAAAGTTAAACACAATGGCAAAAAATTAAAGATCAAGGTGGGCAGGAGGCACAGGAAACCACATGCACGGGTAAATGGAGAATCATAATCTACTTTCAAAAGTGATTACTGAATATTTAAGTATTTAAATTCTATGTAGGGGCACCTGGCTGGCTTAGTCGATGGAGCATGGAACTCTTGATCTCAGGGGTTATGAGTTTGAGCCCCACCTTGGGTGTAGAGATTACTTAAACATAAACATCTTTAAATTGTATCTAAATGAATGCAGAAATTAAGTGATTCCAGTCACAATGGCACAGATTTGCCTCCTGACGGTATATACTGCTACATTAGTTTAAAAAAAATTTTTTTAAAGAAAAAACTTACGTTTGTTATGTAGTATTTATGACATGAAACTAAATATTGAGGCAAATTATGCCAGTGTTTCAGCAGGTTATTGGAATTGTGAAACATAGAAAAATAAAGACTGAAGAGGAAATAAATGAAAAAAGCTAACAGATACTAACATTGGGGAACAGAATTGGGGTAACAGCAATGTTAGTTTACTTGTGTTACAATGGCACCGAAAAGAAACTTTTCCAAGTGTGTGTGCGTATGCTTACACACAGAGAACCTGCAGAAAGGGCAAAATCCTCATCTTTAGTAGAAACCACTTTGGTTGTCTTTAATCCTCCATCTCCAACCAAGCTCTCCTAACTTATGGGGTCGAGAGGAGATGTGTAAAGCCAAAGGCAAACTAGGGGCTTGGATTGGAGGGAAAGAACCCGTGGAACCTCAAGCCACCCAACAATCTACTTCAGCCGTCACAAACCTCTCAAGAGCCGACACACCTGGACCTCCCCCACCCCCGAAATAATCCCGAAACACCAGGGTTCGCTGGCCGTGCGCCCCAGCTCGTCACTGAGCCGCAGGGTAAAACCCGAATCCGAAGTGGACAACACTTTCACTGATAAAAACCACCCGCTCCCTAGTCTTCAATCACCGGGCGCTACAGACAAACCAAACCCTGACCACGGACTCGGAAACGTTCATCTCCACACACCTGTAATCACTGACCCCCACAATCCTTCAGGACCGACTCCAAAGCCACCGCACCCACAGACACCCCGTCACGGGCTCCCACTTGCTTCCTCTCCCCAACGGACCCCACGCCTCCACCCACCCGGGAACCCACAGACACCTTGGTCCTCTCATCGCGCTCCACAAGCCGAACCATACACAGACCTGATTTTCTAGTGACCCCACCGCGACCTCCCACAGGCAGCGTTTCCGCGAATACTCCTGCCGCGCCCCTGCCCGGCCTCCGCGACGGCGGCCGAGGAGGACCAGAGGCGTTTCTGCGGAGCATGGCCGTCTGGACTTCCGGCTTTTCCCGGAGTCAATATGTCTGCGCCCATCTGGCTACCGATCCCCGAGGCGGCCATCCTTCAGTAATCGACGTACGGAAGGCGAAGTGGCCGTTTTGGTCAGAAGAGCCAGGTGAGGCTGCGTACAGTGAAAACCTACCGAAAATAATCCCATTTCTCTCACCTTAAATCCTGCGCTGCAAACGGCACTGGTTTTCAGAAGCTCGAACTTACACAAGTCAAACATGGGGTAGGGTTGTCCACCTCAGCGGGTTGGCGAGAAAAGTAATCCACTTTGCACGAAGAAGGATTTGGAAAACACACAAGGCGAAGCCATCTTAGAAGTTAGGTATCCCGGCGACCGGGTGGCTCAGTCGTTAAGCGTCTACCTTCCGCTCAGGTCGTGATTCCAGGGTCCTGGGATCGAGCCCCGCATTGGGCTCCCTGCTTAGTGGGGAGTCTGGTTCTCCCTCTGCCCCTGCTTGTGTCCCCTCTCTCGCTGTGTCCCTGTCTGTCAAATAAATAAAATCTTTTTTTTTTAATTTATTTATTTGACAGAGAGAGCGAGCGAGAGCAGGAACACAAGCAGGGGGAGTGGGAGAGGGAGAAGCAGGCCTCCGGCTGAGCAGGGAGCCCGATGCAGGACTCGATCCCACGACCCTGGGATCATGACCTGAGCCGAAGGCAGAGGCTCAAGGACTGAGCCGCCCAGGCGCCCCTGTCAAAGAAATAAAATCTTAAAAAAAAAAAAAAAAAAAAAAGTTAGGTATCCGTACAAAAATAAAAAATCTTTCAACGGACTAAAAAGAGCAAACATAAAGGCCAAAGGACAAATACCCTGGGAACGCTTCTGACTGGATATGGAGGCTGAGAGGAAGACTTTTGAGGACAAAAAGTATCTGGAGAAGCACTCACGGTACAGGGAGAGTGCAAGGGAGAGTGATGATGCCATCCATGGAAGTGAAAAAACAGCGACTGGGAGAAACCAAGCTCTTCCTGTGGGGAGACACAGTTACGGCCCAGAAAGGTGAGGAGAGCAGTCCCAAGCCAATGTCCAGGTGGCAAGTTATTCACACGTGATAGCTGGCTCCCACGTGGAGCCCGTGCCAAGGGCGGGGCTTTCTGAGAACCAAGGGCCAGAATTTCTGGAAGGAATAAATCAACTCCAGGGAGAATTTAAAAGTTGTACAAGAAAGGAAAAATAATCCTAGTACACTACATGGCTGAGCTATAAATAGTATTTATATAGTCATCATAATGTAAACACCAAATCTAATCCAACCAAAATTAACATATAACTCCTGGAAGAATGAGGAAAAGTAAATCCCTATGTGCAGAAAACTGTATTGCAGGAAGAGTTATTCTGGAGTTTCCTTTATGATAAATCTATGGATAAAGCCCCCAAATTAAAAATCCACTGTTAGTATATCCATATTACTTAAACTATCAAAATCTTTAAAAGAATAAAAACCCTTTCAAAACTAACTCAAGCTTAAAGAGAATTGCAAAATAAAGCAGAATCATGGGGTGCCTGACTGGCTCAGTCAGAAGAGCATGCGACTCCTGATCTCTAGGTTGTGTGTTCAATCCCCATGTTGGGTGTAGAGATTACTTAAATAAATTAATTAAAACTGAGAACCACATGAGGCAGCAATTCCACTCCTAGATATTTACTCAAAAACAATGACATGTCCTTAGGAAGACTTACACAAGAAAATTCATAGCACCTTTATTCATAATAGCCCCAAACTAGGGTGTGTGTCAATATAGGAGAATGGGGGTAGAATAATAGTTATAAATACACACAAGGTAAACAAGCAGCTTATAAAATTAAAGAAAAACTGAAATAAGATTTTTTTTAAAGATTTATTTATTTCAGGGGCACCTGGGTGGCTTAGTCCATTGAGCATCTGCCTTCAGCTTGGGTCATGATCCCAGGGTCCTGGGATTGAGTCTGCTTCTACCTCTACCTCTGCCTGCTGCTCCCCATGCTTGTGCGCTCTCGCTCTCTCTCTGTCAAATAAATAAATAAAATCTTTTTAAAAAACCCAAAAGATTTATTTATTTGAGAGGGGGCAGGGTCAGAGGGAGAGGGAGAGAGTGTCTCAAGCAGAATCCACATGAGCGTGGGACCTGATGCAGGGCTCGATCTCCCAACCCTGAGATCACAACCTGAATGAAACCAAGAGTTGGATGTCCAACCATGCCACCCAGGTGCCCCTGAAATAAGATTTTTATTCACCCTTAAGATGGGCAAAGATTAAAAGATTGATGAGATATTGAAGAAATAGGCATTCTGATAGACTTGGCCTTTTTTCCCCCCCATGTGTGAAGTGAGGGTAATATTTAGTTTCACCATCAATAGCTTTTGATGTGGGGAACAAAGGCAAAAGAAAAAAATAAAATTTCCTTAAATCTTACATCCATTGACAAGTCTTTGAGAGAGGCAGAGTGACCTTCCTCTAGGAACTCAACTGCCTCAATGTTAATATTTTGCTAAGGGCAAAAGGCAGCCCTAGCTTAACATTATCCCAACTTCCAGGATCTTATAAGTCTCCTTTAACTTATAAAAATTCCTTTGGAAACTTCCTTTATCTCCACCCACCAAGATATATGTTAGCAATCATCCACCAAGCATATGGCCCACTGATGTACATCTGAAGGGTCATTGAAGCGGGAGAGTGAAGTTCTTGTCTCAAAGGGTTGAAGAATGAATCTCACGGATAAAGGAGAGTAAGTAAAGTGATAAGAGTTTTATTAAGCAAGGATACAGGAAAAGCTCTCAGGAGTAAGGGGGTTCTGACAGGGTTGCCAACGTGGGCCTCCACCAACAGTCTTTTATTTAGAACTAACCAGGGAGCTTGTGGCCTTATCATTCTTGTAATGTCTTGGTTTAAGTGAGGATTGATGATAACATCTTTAATGGTTTATTTCTTCTTTGGGGTCTGGTTATTCTTTGTTGGTCACTATGTGACTATCATAAAAAGACCCCACCTCTGACGCCCAGGGCAGGGTGGTCTGGTTTGTTCCCTTATATCTGGTTTCATTACACCTCAGCATTTCTGGGATTCCTGTGAGCCTGATCACCTAGCCCCCTACCTATCTCTTCCTACCTACCCCCGCCTGTCTCTTACTCGGTGAGACTCTTCAAATGTCTATCAGTGGGTCATATACTTCAGGGATGATTGCCACCATGTATCATGGGGGGGGAGGATAGAGATAAAGGAAGTTTCCAAAGGAATTTTTATATGTTAAAGTAGATTTACAGGATCCTGGAGGTCGGGCTAAGATTGCCTCTTGCCCTTAGTAAAGTGTCAACATCCAGGCAGTTGAGTCCCTACAGGAATGTAACTGCCCACCTCAAGGGCTTGCCAAAGGGCTGCAAGTAGTAAGGAAATTTAATAATTTTTCTTCTGCCTTTGTTTCCCACATCATTATGACTAAGGTTTTATTAGACAGTAATAAATGACCTTTTCCTAACAATAGCTAGCCCCCTCAAAGTCCTGGAAACCTTGCTTCCAAAATTCCTTAAAGACTTATGCTATCCCTAACCCTCTTCCAAATTGAGTATATATAATCAATTGCTCCTCACAATCCCGGTGCAGCTCTTTCTGCCCACAGGTCCTGTCCCCATGCTTTAATAAAACCACTTATTTACACTGAAGATGTTTCAAGAATTGGCTGTTTGCTCCACATGACAACATTTCCACATCAGCTTTCAGAGTGCTAAGTAAGATAATGTAATGACTACACCTGAACTAGTTCCCTGTTCAAAAAATGTGTATACACTTAATATAAATTAGCTATTTGTTTTAGTATCAAGTTCCTTTTTTTTTTTTAAAGATTTTATTTATTTATTTGAGACAGAGAGAATGAGAGAGAGAGCACATGAGAGGGGGGGAGGGTCAGAGGCAGAAGCAGGCTCCCTGCCGAGCAGGGAGCCCAATGCGGGACTCGATCCCCGGACTCCAGGATCATGACCTGAGCCGAAGGCAGTCGCTTAACCAACTGAGCCACCCAGGCGCCCAGTATCAAGTTCTTTTTTAAAAAAGATTTTATTTATTTATTCGAGAGAGAGAGCAAGCACGGGAGTACAAGCGGGGGTTGGGTGGGCAGAGGGAGAGGGAAAGCAGGTTTCCCGCAGAGCTGGGAGGCTTCGCCCCCGGGGGGGCTCAGTGACCTGAGCTGAAAAGGAGATGATTAACCCACTGCGCCACCCAGCTACCCTCTTCCTGGGATCCAGTTTTTGAAGAAGGATAGCAGCCAGTAAGATGTATTCATCAATAGAACCGGTTTGGGACAACAATCTATAATTATCTACCCAACAAATATTGTTCATTCTCTTTGACTCAATTCCAATTTTAATAAGTACTTCACTAGAAATTATATGTGAAAACATTTGAGTTGAGATAAAAACCTTGTAAGAAATTTCTACCAACAATTTCTAGTCTTCTATCCCCCGCATTTCTCCACCCTCTACCTTGGTGATGAGCACAGCCCCTCCCTCACTACTAGCTCTACTTACCCACGAGCCCTCTCACCTTTCCCCCTGGAGATGTCACCTAACCACCACCACCAGTCCTGGCAAGAAGAGATCTTTTCCTTAAACTGAATCAGTTTACTCTGTGCCCACAGTGAGGCCTACTGCCTTTGTCGTACTACTCTGGCTTCTCGAAACCCTATACCGTTCTCTATAAGCATTTCCTAAGGTTGCCCCAATGGTTTCCACTCTTCAAAGGACACTCCCCTTTCCTGTACGGACAAGTGCACCTATTTCAAGATGGCCGCGCCGCCGTAAAGTTTTGCTGCTTGGCACGCACCAGCCCCCAAAGCGGAGGCGACGGCCTTCGGGCTTGGGGCGCCTTCGGAAGCCATAGAGACGGGAGCATGCGCATTGCCCTTTGTGGCGCTCACAACTGACGTAAGGCGGACTAGTACTATTCTCTCGGGCAGAAAAATGAGTTGTACGACCGGTCTTCCAATATGGCGGCTCCCACATAAATTGGCCAACAGGGCGCCGCCATACTCTCTCACAATGTCTTTGTCTAAAAGACCGAAAGCTGAACGGAGTCTTCGTCCGTGGAAGTTCGCCCCCGGGGTGGTGGTTTGGCAGCCTGTAGTCTCGGATGCCACAGACGTTAAACTTGACTCTGTGAGGTGGGACAGTCGCGTCTGAAGCCGAAGTGATGGGCCGTGGCTCTTTCCACCCACCCAACTGGTGCGCGAAGGCTCTATTAAGGGGTCTCAGTTTCGCGTTCTGGGAGCGGAATAAGGTTGAGCGAGGTTTGTGGAGATCTGGAGTTAATGGTAGGGGAGGCTTGGGTTGTCCGTGAGAGAAACAAGCCGTTGTGGGGTGGGAGATGCATTCTATGATTTGAGGGAGCGGGGTAGTAGGAAATGGTGCAGGCCTGGGGATGGTCCGGGATTGGAGTGGCCTGGAGAAAGGTGTTAGAACTTGGGGTATTGCTTTGTACGGGAGGTCAGTGACTGGGGCGATCTTGGAGGCAAATCAGTGATTGGCGTTACCTAGACATTGGGTCAGTGATTTGGATGCGCTTGGGATAGGTCAGTGATTGGGGCGTCTTTCAGGTAAGGTCACTGATTGAGGACGAATGATGGGAGGTCAGTGTTTGGGGTGTTCATGAAGGAAGTCAGGAATGGGGGTGTCTTTGAGGGTGTGTGAGTGCCTGAAAAGGAATTATGGGGAAGATTAGTACTTAGGACGGCCTTGAGGGGCATGTCAGCAATTGGGCCATCCTTGGAAAAAGGTCAGTGATTGAAGAATCCTTGGAGCATGTCACTCATCAGGACGTCCTTGGAGGGTTTACTAATGCCAGTGTCCAAGGTGGGAATATTCATGGTGTTGGGAGGGTGGGGGTTCAGTGATTGAGACATCTTTGGTAGATAGTTTAGTGCTTTTTTTTTTTTTTAAGATTTTATTATTTATTTGAGAGCGGAAGTGAGAGAGATCACACACACACACACACGGAGACGTAGAAGCAGGTTCCTCGGCTGAGCGGAGAGCCCAACTTGGGGCTCGATCCCAGGACCCAGGGATCATGACTCCAGCCAAAGGCAGACACTTAACCCGACTGAGCCACCCAGGTGCCCCTAGTTTAGTGCTTTTGATGTCCTTTGCTTAAGTCGGTGTTTGGGATGTACTTGGGGGGAGGGATCAGTGATTGAGTGATCTTTGGGGGTGGTCAGTGAATGGGGTGGCTTCTGGGTAGTTTAGTGCTTGGGGGAGCTTCGTTTCTTATCTTTGAGGGTCTCCAATGGTTATTTTATTTTTTATTTTCTGGTACATATAAAAGCAGCTATTTTTTTTTTTAATCTTCTCTTTCCTTTCTTTACTGAACTCTTATTTCTAATGTAATTACTAATTGATTCTTGTAGGTTTTTCCAGGTAAGCAGTTAGAACACCTGCAGGTAAGTTTAACTCAGAAGAAAGAATATGGACTTTGAATTTGGGCAGACCTAAGGTTTTTATCCATATTCTGCCACTTTACTATGTGAACTTGAGCAAGTTTCTCAACCTCTCTGAGACTCTTTTCCATTTGTTAAACAAAAACAAAAAATAAACTGTGCTAACTACTCATACAGTTAAAGATCACACAGTAGGTACCCAAGACAGGTTAGCAGCAGTATACCAGTATTTATACCTGTTTCTCTGGATTTTTTAGGTTTTTAAAAATTTCTCACTGGACTTTCCCCCCCCCTATTTCTTAGTAATGGTCTTTCTCTAAGTGCAGCTTTAGTTTTGAGTAGTTTTGGTAAAATTACGTAATTTAATGATGACAGGTTTGTTTGTATTTCTTTATTATAAAATAATTATGTTTATTGAAAAATAAGTCATCAGGTAATACATATTATTTTCTTTCTTTTTTTTTTTTTTTTAAGATTTTATTTATTTGACAGAGAGAGACACAGCGAGAAAGGGAACACAAGCAGGGGGAGTCGGAGAGGGAGAAGCAGGCTCCCCGCAGAGCAGGGAGCCCGATGCGGGTCTCGATCCCAGGACCCTGGGATCATGACCTGAGCCGAAGGCAGACATTTAACGACTGAGCCACCCAGGCGCCCCACTTTCTTTCTTTAGACTATCATATTAACCTACCACCTAAAGAAAACATATATTTTAGATATATATATTTGTGTGTATCTAAAATACATATACACATACAAATAAGGACTCAAACAACTCAGAGAAATCTGTTAGACTCACACTTACAATTTCTGTAATCCCCAGGTCCTGGCTTCCTGGGATAAAATAGTTCCTATGAGGGAAGGAAGTGAAGATACGAAGATCAACACTGCATCCTTGACCAGAGACCTTGAACTAGAGCTTCAGAATAGAGCCCAGAATCAACAACAGAGCAGATACTAGATTTTCTGATGGTATATAAGGGCTCCAGAAAATGTCCAAGTCCCAAGTGAGTTTATTTATATATTTATTTTCCATTAGGCCTTCCTGTGGATTTGAGGAGGCTTAATAATACATGTATTAAAAGAATATGTTTATTTATATTTATGAGAACTACTCTATACCAGATACAGCATGAAGAGATAAATGTCAGAATTTGGGAAAAAGTTAAACAAAGGATCAACTTCACAGCCAGGTTGCTACGAGAATATGTAAATCGTATGTTTATACAAATTATTATTATTATTCTTTAAAGATTTTATTTATTTATTTGAGAGAGATAGAGATAGCGAGAGAGAGCATAAGCGGGGAGGAGAGGGAGAAGCAGGCTCTCCACTGAGCAGGGAGCCTGACGTGGGGCTCAATCCCAGGACCCCAGGACCATGACCCAAGCCAAAGGCAGACGCCCAACTGACTCAGCCACCCAGGTGCCCCATTATACAAGTTATTTTAAGTTAGAACATAGGGGCGCCTGGGTGGCTCAGTTGGTTAAGCAACTGCCTTCGGCTCAGGTCATGATCCTGGAGTCCCGGGATCGAGTCCCGCATCTGGCTCCCTGCTCGGTAGGGAGTCTGCTTCTCCCTCTGACCCTCCCCCCTCTCATGCTCTCTGTCTCTCACTCTCTCTCTCTCAAATAAATAAATAAAATCTTTAAAAAAAAAAAAAAAAATTTTTTTAAAAAAAGTTAGAACATAGATTATAACCCAGAAAGTTCTAAACAGTTTATAAAATCGAGCTACAAACTTGTCTTTAGTATTCCCCATCCCACTTATCCATTGCTGCATATCAAGTCACCCTGAAACCTGGTGGTATGCATTTATTTTTAATCCATTCTCATGGATTCAGTGGGTCAGGAAGTAAGACAGGGCCCATGGTGGTGTCTTACATGTTTGTAGGTTCCCAAGACCACTCTCAGGTTCAGTGATTTGCTAGAACTCAGAGTAATCAGAAACATTGTTATGCTCACAATTATAGTTTATTACAGCAAAAGCAAAAAGGTACATAAGGCCTGAACCAGGAGACACCAGGCAGAAGCTTCCACTTGTTCTGAGTGGAGTCATGTAGACAGTGTTGGATTTTCCCAGCAATGACTTGTAACAGCACATTTTGAGTACTGCTAATCAGGGAAGCTCACTCAAGCCTTCATTTCCAGGGTTTTTATTTGGGTTGGACACATAAGCAACACTGACTACACGAATGGCTGACTTTAGTGTCCAGCCCTTTCAGAAGTTAAGCTGCCATGGTACCCAAATCTCCCACCATAAACAACATTGATGGTATGAGTTATCTGGTGTAGCCCAAGGCTCTCAGGTAAAGATATTTCTAGGACTTAGAGGTTGCTTCCTGTGTATGAACAGGTAAGCACCAAACCTTTTTTTGGCATGTGCAGGGTGTGGACAACCCAGATTGCTGTGTTAATCCTTTATTGCACAGTTTGTCTCCACACTGTGATGTCTGAAACCTCAGCTGGGAAGACTCAAAGGTTGGGGACTGGAATCATCTGAAGGCTTTTTCATTCCTATATCTGTTTTCCAGGATGACATGACTCAAAAACTAGACAGCTGAGGCTCTTGACTGGAGTATTTATGCATGGCCTCCCTTTGTGGCTTGGGCTTCTCACAGCATGATGCTAGATTCTAAGAGAACCGGACTGAAACTGCATGGCCTTTTCTGCCTTAGCTTCAGAAGTTATGCATCATCACTTCTGCTGCATTGTCTTTGTTACAAGGAAGTCCCTAAGACAAACTAGATTCAAGGGGAGGGGAACAGGCTCTACCTCTTGATGGGAGAGTGACAAAGTCACATTGCAGAAGGTTTGGAATGGGACACACTATTGTGGTGATCCTTGGGAAATACAATCTCCCACATGGCCAGCAGTAAAAAATCATTGGCGATTTGCCTTAAGGAGAAAGCTCCTCTAGAAAAGTAGATGGTTCCTGTCACGGAAGTAGGAAGAAATGTCTTTGATAGGTCATTAGTGAGATTGTTTAGTGCTCAGTTCCCTCTATAGCAAACCACCAATAAAGTGGTATGTTCCCTGTGGTTATTTCTCAGCCATCCTCAGAAAAGCCAGTGGTGTTATATCAAAGCCAAACTCAAAGATCAGAGTGCTTCAGGGTTTCAAAACAGTGTAGCTCAAGTCCATAGGCTCCTGGAGGTCTGACTTTATCCAGGGATAACATCTAGATTATCAAGAAAAATGGATGGATTCTAAGACCATTATTTGGTCTTCCACAAACAGCCCTCAAAATTTAGTTTTTTCTTTAAATCAATGGTTCTCAATTTGGGATGATTTTGTCTGCCCAAGGGACATTTGACAATCTCCAGAGACATTTTTTATTTTATTTTATTTATTTTTTTAAGATTTTATTTATTTATTCATGGGAGACAGAGAGAGAGAGAGGCAGAGGGAGAAGCAGGCTCCCAAGGAGCAGAGAACCCGATGCGGGACTCGATCCCAGGACCCTGGGATCATGACCTGAGCCGAAGGCAGACGCCCAACCATCTGAGCCACCCAGGTGCCCCAGAGACATTTTTTATTATCATAACTGCTAATAGGATCTAGTAAATAGAGGCCAGGGATGCTGCTAAACATCCTACAACACACAGCACAGGCCTCCACCGCAAAAAGTTATCCAGCCCAAAATGTCAGTAGGGTTGAGGTTGAGGAACCCCAATTATATTAATTAGCAAACATTTCCAAGTTATATCTATTAGCGAAGTTTTAAAATGTGTCCTTCATAATCTCAGTTCACAATCCATTTCTTCTATTTTAAAAATATTCCAAAAAAATTAAAAAATAAAAAATGTTAAAAATCCAATTAATTAGTAAAGCTTAAAATATTCTCAGTGTCAAAGTTTCAAATAGTACAGAAGTTTCTAGAGCTAAACACTTAAGTTCCCCATTAATCCTTTTCACCATCCTCAAGATAAACTATATAAAAAACATAGGTGTATTCTTTTGACTTCCCCTGTTAGCATTTACATATGTAACTATGAATTTGTATATATTTGAGTTGGGGGTCCTTGGCCCACCCTCAGGTTCAATGATTCTCTAAAAGAACTCAAAAGGACTCAAAAAAAGCTCTTATTGCTATGAATTATTATAGTGAAAACAGACAGGCTAAAATCAATAGAGGCAAAAGACACAGAGTAGAGTCCAGGAGAGACTAGGCACCAGCTCCCAGTTGTCCTCGCCAGTGGAGTGGCTTAAATAGCATTTAATTCTTCCAGCAATGATATGTAACAACAGGTGGGAAGTGTTGCCATCCAGGGAAGTTCACGTGCCCCTAGGTATCTAGGATTTATTGGAAGTCAGTCAACACAGGCATTCAGCATACATGACTGACCTCAGCTACTCAGTCTCCAGCCCCTCAAAATTCAAACTGATAGAGCATAGCCTAGGCCTCAGGAATGGGAAAACACCTGTAGCGGGCTGGATATTACAGTGGTTCAGAGCTTATCTCCCAGGACCAAGTCAAGGGCTGGTTCTCCTGAAGACCGGCCTTTCCTTGGAATGTGCAGGGCTTGGGCAACCCAGGCCTGTTGAGTCAACCCTTTACCACACAGAACCTAATATCCATTGTCATAATTTAGGTTACAGTTTATGTACTTTTCTGTAACTTACTAAATGCACTTAACCCAGTACCTTGGAAGTCTATACCTATCAACATTTAAGTAACAAAAATAATAAGTGAAAAATGTTTTGAGGGCTTATAGTGTGCTCTACCTGCTCTAAATTCAGTCATTTGATTTCACAACTTAGGAAGAAATGTATTTGCAGTGTTTTAAATGCTCATGGTTTTTCATTGTGCTGTCATTCATGTTACTTCTTTCTTGAATTCCATTCACCTCTCTCCTCCCCTCTCTGAAGTTCAACCTTTGTAATTTTTCTCCTCCCCATTGGTGCCCACATGGTATATATTTCTTTCTTGCCCTATGTAAATGTATTGTACTCTCGTGCACTTACATTCCTCTCTCTGCAAGCTAGTATGCTCCTTCAGGGTAGGAGAGAGTCTTATATAAAAAGGAGTATCTAGTGCAGTGTCTGACTATAGGAGCTTTCACATAGATTGTAGATGGTCCCTAGATTAAAGGATTTCAGGATGTCCTATTTCTCTTTTGTGGAAGAGCGAACATATACTTCAATGAATGATTGGAAGCACAAAGACAGGATATTCTAAATAAAAAATTAGTTTTTCCTACAAAGTATAATGCAACGCTAGTTATACAGAAAGCAGTCAAATAACTTACCATAAGAAAAAGTACTATATTATACTTATCATCGTAGTATTAACCAACGATAATCCCTTTAGAAATGAATAGGAATGTTCTATTTCAGGGGTCACTGTCATTCAAGGATGTGGCTGTGGTTTTCACGTGGGAGGAGTGGCAGCTACTGGACCCCGTTCAGAAGAACCTGTATCAAGATGTGATGTTGGAAAATTATAGCAGCCTAGTATCAGTGGGTAAGCAGAGCTTTCCCAGGGTAATGTAGGCAATCAATTTCCTTTCCTTTCTCAGTGATGAAATGTGTGGAGCCTTACAAGTACCTTACTTTTTTGAACTTGAGTTTCATACATCATAGATTTTAGTACCTTCTGGCCTCTAACAGAGTGCTTTTCTTTCACTCCCAAAGTAAAAGGCCTTTATTTGGCTAAGATCCAAGTTGTTCAGGCCTTTCAATATAACCTTCCCCATTTTTCAGAGGCCTTGTAGCCAAAGTATTTGTGTCCATGGATCCGCTATAACTTTCCTTGAGTAGGGTATCAAGTTACCAAAGCAGATGCATTCTACCAGTTGGAACATGGAACACCATGGATAACAGAGGAAGAAATCCAGAGTCAGATTCATCCAGGTGAGTGAAAAACCAACCCTGTGGCATAAGTGGAAGTAAATTCCTATTTGGTCAGAAACAGGGAGGCACCTATTGTTTGGAGAAATCTTGAAGTTTTTTTTTTTTTTAAAGATTTTATTTATTTATTTGAGGGAGAGAATGAGATAGAGAGAGAGCATGAGAGGGGGGAGGGTCAGAGGCAGAAGCAGACTCCCTGTCGAGCAGGGAGCCCGATGCGGGACTCGATCCAGGGACTCCAGGATCATGACCTGAGCCGAAGGCAGTCGCTTAACCAACTGAGCCACCCAGGCGCCCGAAATCTTGAAGTTTTTAAGCTCTGAATGTGACAGCACGGGGGACATAAGTTCCCACATACATCAATACTGACTCCACTTTTTTTTTTTTAAGTAGGCTCCATGCCCAGGGTGGAACCCAACACAGGGCTTGAATTCACAACCCTGAGATCAAGACCTGAGTTGAGATCAAGAGTTGGATGCTTAACCGAGAGCCACCCAGGTGCCCCTTGACTGCACATTTTAATCTCTCCATATTAGGATTCTTTTGCTTGGTTTTTAAAAGAATACATTTCTGGGGGTGCCTGGCTGGCTCATTTGGTAGAGTGTGTTCAGGGTTGTGAGTTCAAGCCCCATGTTGAGCATGGAGCCTACTTAAAAAAAAAAAGTTTTCAAAAAAATAAAAATAAAAGAATACATTTCCTCCTCTTACGTATTTGGATCAGATCCCACTCTAGTTCATCTTGGAACTTGTTCTCCTAATCTTTCTACCTGGCATCCTCAGTTTACCTGCCTTCTCATCTCCATCCCCTTATTGCATGGTTATAGCCTTCTTTTCTAATATACTCAGCATTCATAAATTGTCCCTTGTCTCTACATTTTGTAGTTTATTCCATTTTTTTTCCCCCTCCTTCCACTTACAAATGTCTCAGACTTTCACTGTATACCCAGTCTCATTTCTTCTTTTCTGCTTGGCCTTTGCTATGGAATTCCATTCTTTCTATTTCATGGTCATTGTGGCTCATTGGTCTCCTTTCTAGAAGACACCTGGCAAGTTGATTGTCATACAGACAGGCACCAAGAAAATCAAGGCAACCTTGAAACTATGGAGAGTCACCACAAAAATAATGCATTTAGAAAAATATTATCTCTAAGCCTAAACTTTGATGTCCCTTTAGCACAAAGATCCCATACATTTGACATACTTGGGAAACATTTGAAACCTAATGTAGAGTACCTTATTCAGAATAAAAGCTATGCAAGAAACAAAGTTGAATTTAATGGATATGATGAATTATTTCTTTATACTAAACGTGAGAAAATTCATACTGGCGAAAAATACAATGAATATAATGAACATTTAAAGGCTTCCAGCCATAAGTCACAGCTTATAAAACATCGGAAAACTCAAACAGGAGAGAAACAGCGTAACTGCAGTGACTGCAAGAGAGCCTTTCCCCAGAAGTCAGACCTCATTAAGCATCAGCAAACACACACCGGAGAGAAACCCTGTGGTTGCAGTAGGTGTGAGAAAGCCTTCAGCTGGAAATCCCGTCTCATTTTACACCAGAGAACCCATACAGGAGTGAAACCTCATGGATGCAATAAATGTGGGAAAGCTTTTACTGATAAGTCATGCCTTAATAAACACCAGAGAGCTCACACAGGAGAGAAACGGTTTGAATGTCGTATATGTCAGAAAAGCTTCGGCGATAAGTCACAACTCACTTCACATCAAAGAACTCATACAGGAGAGAAGCCCTACAGATGTGGTGAGTGTGAGAAAAGCTTCAGCAACAAGTCACAGCTCATTATTCATCAGAGATCTCACACGGGAGAGAAACCCTATGGCTGTGATAAATGTGGGAAAACATTCCCCCTTAAGTTTAGCCTCATTTTACATCAAAAAACTCATACAGGGGAAAAACCTTATGGATGCAGTGAATGTGGAAAAGCCTTCATCCAGAGATCTGAGCTCATTAGACATCAGAGAACCCACACAGGAGAGAAACCCTATCATTGCAGCGAATGTGGAAAAGACTTTAGTGTAAAGTCACTCCTCAATACTCACTGGAGAACTCATACAGGAGAGAAACCCTATGGGTGCAGTGAATGTGGAAAAACCTTCTCCATCAGGTTTAGTCTCATCCTTCACCAAAGAACACATACGGGTGAGAAACCTTATGAATGCAATCAGTGTCAGAAAGCTTTCACCCAAAAGTCACACCTCACTATTCATCAGAGGTCTCACACCGGAGAGAAACCTTATGAATGCAGTGAATGCCACAAAGCCTTCAGCCGGAAGTCCTATCTCCTTATTCATCAGAGAATTCACTCGGGAGAGAAACCTTATGAATGCCTCCAGTGTGGGAAAACGTTCTCTCACAAGTTTAGCCTTATTATTCATCAGAGAATCCATACAGGAGAGAAACCCTATGGATGCAATGAATGTGGGAAAACTTTTCCTATCAAATTTAGCCTCGTTTTGCATCAGAAGACACATACAGGAGAGAAACCCCATGAATGCAGTGAATGTCAGAAATCTTTCGTCCAGAAGTCACATCTTATTATACATCAAAGAACTCACACAGGAGAGAAACCTTATGGATGCAGTGAGTGTTGGAAAACTTTCTCCCACAAATTCAGCCTCATTTTACATCAGAAAACTCATAGAGGAGAGAAATCATGAATGAAGTAAATATTCAGAAGTTGTCATTGAAAGTGAATAGCTGATTACACTAGAGTTTACATAGGAGTGAAACCTTAAGACTACGGATGTGGACACATTTTTTTTTCCCCCAGACTCACACCTCATTGCTTATAAGAGAATGGTACTGCGTAGAATGCCAGACAGGAGGAAATACCTTCCTCCATACATGTCAATTGAATGTAGCCAGAGAGAACGAATAGGAGGGAACATCTGTGTGTGTCTGTATTGATTGTGAGGATATTGTTGGCATGAAATCCAGCTACACTGGTATCAGAGAATTGACACTGATGAAAAAATTCTATACTTGAATGAATCTGAGGTATCATCTTTTATGGGTATCATTTTATGAGGGATGTGATTTCCTGTAATTGTGACATAATAAGCAGCATTATGGAACATTTTAAGTATGTAAATAAATACACTTTTCAGAAAACAAAGCAAATATATCGGAACTATGTGAGAATATGTGTTTTACATCTATTTTTATTAAAATGATTGTTCATAATTGGGAATTGCATGTGTTAGCATAGCAGTTGTCACTCCCTAGTACACATACTACAATGTACACAAAACTTGCCAGTAGAATAATCTGCATTGAGGGGCACCTGGGTGGCTCAGTCGTTAAGCGTCTGCCTTTGGCTCAGGTCATGATCCCAGGGTCCTGGGATTGAGCCCCTCATTGGGCTCCCTGCTCAGTGGGAAGCCTGCTTCTCCCTCTTCCACTCTGCCTGCCTTTGTTCCCTCTCTCACTGTCTCTCTCTCTGTCAAATAAATAAATAAATAAAATCTTAAAAAAAAAAGAATAATCTGCATTGAATCTTTATATCATTACAGTGCTTCATAAGTTGTAATTGAACTACATGGTTCATTATTTTAGTAAGAAATCTTAATAAAATACTGAATATCTCCTCCCCTGCCACCCATTTCCTGGTATTCGTAAATGGGCCTGGAAGATTTTGAATGTTCCTTGAGTAAAATGTTTTTTCATCGATTCCATGGTAAAATTTCCCCCCCACACACATAATTAACAATGAAGTTAGAATGCAGCATACAGTTGATGACTTGACAGATTTAAATGGAGAACTTAGTACAGAAAATAATGGTACATCACACAATCAAAGGTATCTTGGGTTAGATGAAATGCAGTAGAAGTATCTGTAATAAAGAATTTTATTTCTTCTAAACCGATCAGATAGATAGGGTTTGAAGATAATGAGTTTTATACCCTTTTGAATTCTAGTTTGAGAGATCATCCTTGATATCAGAAGACAGAAATTAAATACTAGCTTTGGTCCTGGTACTGCTTGATTGGACAATGTAACTTGTTCCTGTAGTCAAATGAAGTAGGCTTCTATTTCCCTTATACTGTACAAGGTATTGGCTGGTCCGAAGGTAGTGAGTTATCTCTATTGATTGTTCACAGTTACTGTACAAGGTATGCTTCCCTTTCAAAAAGCATAGTGAAACTTCAGAGGTGTTTTTATGAATCCCTCTCTAGAATGTAGCTGGAAAGTCTCATAAATTATTTTTCTTAAGTGGGGATTAAACCCTAAGATACAATGAGCTTGGTTTTAATTTTACAAAAGCAGGTTTCCTTTTCAAGCACATTGGTTTACATTAAAATGGAGAAATTGCAACTATAGCAGGTACCCAGTTTAAGGTGGTTGAATGTACTCAACACGACTCCAGACTTATACTAACATGAGACTCCAATAAAGACAAAAGCTACAAGGTGTTCTGCAACAGGCAGGTACAGATTCCAGGGACCTTTTTCAGTCACAGAACACCATTTGTCTCCAAATCACAAGCCACCAACATATATGTGAAGTATCTCAGTTTCACGGAAATCAAGGCCCAAGATTACTCACGGGTCTTTTATACTCACTAGTCACATAGCCAAAACTTTGTAAAGAGGGGTAAATCATCCATCTCCATGTTTTCAATAAGCAATGTGGATTAGCTGGTATACCCCCACATTAAGCAGTACAATATAGCATGAGAGGGAAAAACAAAAAAACAAGAAGGGCTAAGATTAATCCCAGGGACATTGACAGACTTTCTATCCCAAACCCAGGAACCAATAGTCTTACACATGGGAGTTTTGCAAGTCTTGGGGGTGTGAGGGATGATGGTGAAATGTCATCTACAATATGATATAATGGTTAGCAAAATAAATACTACTGTTTTACTGTCTGCATTTCCAAAGGATTCGTTCAAGAATGACTGGAAACTCTCCATTGTCCTGAATGTAAAGCCTGGGAAGTTGATGAGAGCACTGCTCTTTTGAAGACAAACATTCTTACCTATGAGCAGGGAAAGCATTTTAGTGAATCAGGAGTTTTCACACACCTTGTCCCTCACGAACTCCCACCCCAAACCACTTTCCAACAAGAAAGTCACTGTACCTATAGGGGTTAAGTACTTCCCACCTTTCCCTTGCCATGTTCAAAATAGTAAAAGGGATCTCCTTGGGGCACCTGATTGGCTCAGTCAGTGGAGCATGCAACTCAATCTTGGGGTTATAAGTTTGAGCCCAGCCAGTGGAGCATGCAACTCAATCTTGGGGTTATAAGTTTGAGCCCCATGTTGGGTGTGGAGATTACTTAAAAATACAATCTTTAAAAAAAATAAAAGACATCTCCATAGAGGAAGAACCTCCCCACTACAAAGGTGGGAAATATGTGACTCATCTTTCCTCATCCTTGCCCACTGTCAGCCAAACCCTATTTGCAGGGAGTAACTGCTATCAGATAACAAGGGTTAGTAAAACCTACTCTCTCCAGGTTAAATTTTAATTCTAAACCTAAAGTTTCATTAATATATTTGAAGTATCTACATGATCTTGTGAAATTGAAGGTGACATAAACTACCTCTTACTGACAAACTCACTGGTAATGTTATTTGTGACTCAATTCTTTTTCACTATGATGTGAGACTGATAGCTGGTGATCGTATTGCTGACCCCATCACTTCCCTCCTTATGAGCCATGGCTTGCCTCTGGTGCAAGGAAAGTATAACAGTGAGAAAAGACTACTTTGGTTATGGAATCTCTCTCATTTCACCTTGTGCTATCAGCATTATGGAGCTGGTGGAAAAACATGTCAAGACCATGTTAAAAAGAATTAAGTTTTTCATGATTTCTTCTCACTACATGGTACAGGCCCCTCCAAGTTCACTTCCCCATCCTATAATAACAGGTAACAACCCTAAAATTCACAGTGGGCTTTCAGGAGATCTGGCATGTTGAAGAAATATGTGTAGAGGGCTTATCTGTTGATAGTCTTGTGGACTCTTGTTATTGAGTGGATTCAGGTGCTTCTGGTATTTTGACATCAAGACTTGTCCTACAATGAGCATCAGATTATATAAGCCCAAGGATCACTGGTTTACTTCATAATCTCTCAATCACAAAAATAACTTGATGAGCAGAAGGCATGTAGTGATGCTGGATAGTGGGTACACAGGTTTTAAGAATTTTGTTTTTTTATAAGATTCAAGTATTTTTTTAAGGATTGATTTATTCATTTTAGAGGGGAGGGGAAGAGGGAGAGAATCTTCAAGTAGACTCCCCACAGAGCTTGGAGCCCAATGCGGGCTTGATCTCAACCCACAAAATAACGACCTGAGCCGAAACCAAGAGCTGGTCGTTCAACTGAACACCCAGATGCCCCAAGACTCAAGTTCTTTAATGAAAAATGAAAGCAAGGAACACATGGTCCCAGAGAGCTGTAAAAACTGCCATAAGACAGAAGGCAAAGGTATACATTTGATATTACTGACTAACCTTCTATCCCTTAAGCTGAAAATCCAGGTTGGCTCACTTGTGTGAGACTTACCCCAATGTACATGGGTTGGCTCACCTGTGTGAGTCTACCCCAATGTACATGGGTTTAGAAGATGTTGCAAAATACTGCCAAATCACTGACTTGTCCTGTAATCCAGCAATTTAGTCATGAGTTCCCTGGTTTTGTCAGTATAACTACACATTTCCAGTATCTATCAGACCTTCTGATTTAAATGCTATAAAGTTTATATGACCTGCAGTCATATGCACAATTGTATCTCCATTCTTTTTTTTAAGATTGATTGATTGATTGATTTTTGAGAGAGAGCGAAGGAGCAGGGGCAGGGGCAGAGGGAGAGGGAGAAGCAGAGTCCCCTCTGAGCAGGGAGCCCAACATGGGCTCGATTCCGGGACTCTGGGATCATGACCTCAGCCTAAGGCAGATGCCCAACCGACTAAGCCACCCAGGCGCCCCTGTATCTCCATTCTTGCTGTCATTTTCATTTTTCATACTCCCGTTAGTTCAGTCCTTGTAAAGGGCTATGATAGTCATTAACGTTGGATGTTCATGGATCTTTCTCCTTTGGGATACATGGAAGAACTGTATTTCTCCATGTTTTTTGAAGTTACATATCACCATATGATCTGCTTTGGTTGATGAAGTGAAAGGGGAAGTGATTGTCACTTATCGGTAGAAGCCTTAGGAGCCAGTGTGTACTCTTCTATGTTCTGGGTCCTTCTCTCCTTGTACAGTAATATTCCAGGTAGGAGTCATATTCCTGGGTTGTGAGTAATGACATCGATGATGTGCAGCACAAGTCCTAGATGACCCACACATGGAATATGAGTGAGAAGTATGTCTTTGTTGTTTTAAGCCACAGATATTTTAGGGTTGGTTTTATTATAACATAACCTAATGTAACAGATGTTTACTCAGTCTGGAAATCCTGTTAATAAATTCATTTGTAACTCTATGGCCTTAAAAAAAAAGTCCAATCTTCTTAATATGATATGCAAGGACCTTAAGTATTATTATCTATTGTGTAACTGAAAAGCATCTCAACAGGGTTTCTATAATCCTGACAAGCCAGTCCTAAAATTCTCATAGGAGACAAATTGCCAAAAATATTTCAAGCAATTCTTTTTTTTTTAATTTTTTTAAAAGATTTTATTTATTTATTTGAGAGAGAGAGAGCATGAGAGGGGGGAGGGTCAGAGGGAGAAGCAGACTCCCTGCTGAGCAGGGAGCCCGATGCGGCACTCGATCCCAGGGCTCCAGGATCATGACCTGAGCCGAAGGCAGTCGCTTAACCAACTGAGCCACCCAGGCGCCCCAAGCAATTCTAACAAAGAAATATGATGGGGGTTTTGCTCTACTTGATAACAAACAAGATTTACTATAAATCAATAGTAATTAATATACTGCAGTATCAAGTACAGGGATAGAGACATATTACAAATTGTAAAAGTGAGCTCAGAAATTGATCTATACATACGGATATTGGATATGGATATCTGAGATGACATTACAAGTCAGTGCAAAAAGAGGTATTATTCAGAGTTAGCCAAAATCAAGGTTAAAGGTACTGTCCTCAATTCAGCTATCAGTTACAAGTTCAGAGGTTGCCAGGGCCACTCACTTTTGACCAACTGGCTACAAATTTAGGAGTTCCCATATCCACCCTCAGATAAGACTCACAGAACTCACCAAAAGTCTTATTCTTATTCCAGTTTTTAAAAAAGATTTTATTTATTTATTTTGAGAGAGAGCACACACGCACAAGAGCAAGTGAGCATGAGTGAGGGGGAGGAGCAGACACAGAGGGAGAGGCAGAAGCAGGAGCAGGGAGCCCGACGAGGGGCTCGATCCCAGGACGCTGGGATTATGACCTGAGCTGAAGGCAGACGCTTAACCAACTGAGCCACCCAGGTGCCCCATCTCTTATTCCAGTTTTATTGTAGCGTAAGGATACAAATTAGAACCACCAAAAAAAGAGACACACAGGAAAAAGCCTGTGAGGGTTAAACCTAAATCTTCCATCATCCTCCGAGATGTGTTACCCACCCAGCACTGAGAAATGACATACTCAAAAGAGTATTGCCAACCAGGGAATTTCACCTGAGCTTCCTATCCAGAGATTTTATTCAGGTTTTATCACACAGACATGATTGATTTCAGGTTGAATTCAATCTCCAGCCTCCTCCACTCCCGGAGGTGAGACTGATATCATATGGCTCAAGGCCTCAATCTTCTAATCACATGGTTGATTTTTCTAGCTGGCAAGCTCCTATCCTGAGTCATCTCATTAGCAGAAATTATCTTGTGGTTTGAGGGCCCTTCATGTATGACAAAGACACTCCTATCACTCAGGAAATTCTAAAGGTTTAGAGGTTACTTCTTTCTTAGGAACCTGGAACAAAGGCTAGCCAAACTCTTTATGGCAGTTATTTTTGTGTTATTTTTTAAGGTTTTTATTTTAAGTGATCTCCACACCCAATGTGGGGCTGGAACTTACAACCCTGAAATCAAGAGTCTCAAGCTCTACTGACTGAGTCAGCGAGGCGCCCCTATGGCAGTTATTTTTAAAAGACTGCTAGGATAATCGGTTATCCTATAGAAAAAGTAAATAAATTTAGGTGTCTAAGTGACACCCTACACAAATCAATGCTTTATGTCTTAGACTAAAAGCGAACTTATTTGATTGAAAAAGGGCCAGACAGTATTTCAGGCTTTGCAGGCCACATACAATCTCTATTTATTTAACCCTTTAAAAATTTTATTTAAAAAAATATTTTAGGGCGCCTGGGTGGCTCAGTTGGTTAAGCGACTGCCTTCGGCTCGGGTCATGATCCTGGAGTCCCTGGATCAAGTCCTGCATCGGGCTCCCTGCTCGGCGGGGAGTCTGCTTCTCCCTCTGACCCTCCCCCCTCTCATGTGCTCTCTCTCATTCTCTCTCTCTCAAATAAATAAATAAAATCTAAAAAAAAAAAAAATTTTATTATTTATTTATTTGCCAGAGAGAGAGCGCGCACAAGCAGAGGGAGAAGCAGGCTCCCCGCTGAGCAAGGAGCCCAATGTGGGGCTCAATCCCAGGACCCTAGGATCATGACCTGAGTGGAAGGCAGACACTTAATGCCTGAGCCACCCAGGCGTCCCAACCCTTTAAAAATTTAAAAACCAATCTTAAGGTCAAAGCCAAACAGGCTGTGGGCTGGATTTTGCCCATAGGGTGCAGTTTTCTGACCCCTGGAACCCTAAATATGAACAGCAAAACTCGAAAAGTTTTAGAAGAAAATACAAGAGAATGTTTTTATGAGCTTAATGTGGGTAAGGATTTCTTTAAAAAGACTAGGTAGGGCGCCTGGGTGGCTCAGTTGGTTAAGCGACTGCCTTCGGCTCAGGTCATGATCCTGGAGTCCCGGGATCAAGTCCTGCATCGGGCTCCCCGCTCAGCAGGGAGTCTGCTTCTCCCTCTCCTGCTCCCCCCTCTTGTGCTCTTTCTCTCTCTCACTCTCTCTCTCAAATAAATAAATAAAAATCTTAAAAAAAAAAATAAAAAGACTAGGTAGTGGGGTGCCTAGTTGGCTGAGTGTGTTAGGTGTGGGACTCTTGATTTCAGCTCAGGTCATGATCTCAGGGTCCTGAGATAGAGCCCCATGTTGGGCTCCATGCTGAACAGTGGAGTGGAGCCTGCTTAAGATTCTCTCTCTCCCTCTCCCTCAGCCCTTCACTGCACCCCCCTAAAAAGAAAGAGAGAGAAAGAAGAGAAGGAAGGAAGGAAGGAAGAAAGAAAGAAAGAAAGAAAGAAAGAAAGAAAGAGAAAGAAAAGAAAAAGAAAAAGAACGGGAATAGGTAGAAACTATGAGAAAGATCATTAAATTTCATCTACATTACATTAAAATGAGATTTCATATAATATACATCAAAAACAGTAAAAACAAGCTGCACATTGACAGAATATATTTGTAATACTTAAAAAACGATGAAAACTTAAGATTATATAAAGAACTCTTACAAATCAATAAGAAAATGACAAGAATAAAAATCAGTGGGCAAATATTCACAGAAGAGTCAACTCTGAATAGCCAATTAACATGAAAAGATACATTTTAAATTTTTTTTTTAAGATTTTATTTATTTGCGAGAGAGAGAATGAGAGACAGAGAGCATGAGAGGGAGGAGGGTCAGAGGGAGAAGCAGACTCCGTGCTGAGCAGGGAGCCCGATGTGGGACTCGATCCCGTGACTCCAGGATCACGACCTGAGCCGAAGGCAGTCGCTTAACCAACTGAGCCACCCAGGCGCCCTGAAAAGATACATTTTTTAAAAATATTTTATTTATTTATTTGTCAGAGATAGAGCACAAGCAGGGGGAGCGGCAGACAGGAGAGCAGGCTTCCCACTGAGCAAGGAGACCGATGCAGGACTCGATCCCAGGACACTGGGATCAAGACAGGAGCCAAAGGCACACGCTTAACCGACTGAGCCACCCAGGCATCCCCAAAAGATACTTTAAAAAAAAAAATTTAATCTCTACACTCAACCAGGGGCTCAAACTCAGGACCCCCAGATCAAGAGTCACACACTCTATGCAGTGAGTCAGCCAGGCGCCCCGAAAGATACTATATTTTTTAAAAAGATTTATTCGGGGCGCCTGGGTGGCTCAGTCGTTGGGCGTCTGCCTTTGGCTCAGGTCATGATCCCAGGGTCCTGGGATCGAACCCCACATCGGGCTCCCTGCTCCGCGGGAAGCCTGCTTCTCCCTCTCCCACTCCCTCTGTTTGTGTTCCCTCTCTCGCTGTGTCTCTCTGTCAAATAAATAAATAAAATATTTAAAAAATATATTTATTTGAGAGAGAGGAGAGTACACGTGTGAGTAGGGGGAAGGGTAGTAGCAGAGAAAGACTCCTGAAGCGGACTCCCAGCTGAGCCGGAGCCTCACATACACCTCTATCCCAGGACCCCCAGATCATGACCTGAGCCGAAAACAAGTCACTTAACCCACTGAGCCACCTAGGCGCCCCAAGATACATTTTGAATTGGAAACTGACCAATTTGTGGATGAACCAATTCTCAGATAGTATTTTATCTTTCCAAAAAAAAATTCACAGCAACTCCTATTGGAATGGATAATCCATAAAGTTATAGTTGGCCGATTTATATTGTTTTAAAAGCTTGTGACTATACTTGATTTGTCTCTGTCCTAGCTCACTATCCCTGCAGGTGGGGCAGCCTGGACTAGAGAGCAGAGAAAAGGTAAGGCGGGCGCAGAGAGCTCCAAAGTGACAAAACAGCACGCTCCAGAATCCTCTTCCAGTAACATTAGTTGCGAGCAGCGGCGCTAAGACCTGATGACTCTGCCATCAGGAATGCGTGCATGTGATTCCTTCGAAAACCATCCGCACCGCATTGCTTAAGCTACGACAGCATCACAGCTGCTTTTGTATCCACTTACTTCATAGTCCACACTTTCAAATTTCAACACTTGGTGTTTTCCAAACAGGCCTGGAACAAGAGGTGGCCTTGGCTGTGAATTTATATTGTGACCCTCACGCACACCCTCCACGCCCAATCTCACTGGCTGGGATGCCCACTTAGATCCCAGCCGATAAGACGCTCCCATCGCCTCTTTCCCGGCGCTTGTTCCCCGCCCTACGGACCCCTGACACTCGCCAACCCGGCCGCGCTCAGGGCCGCTCGTTTCCGACAGTTTCTCGTGCGTCCGTGCAGTTTGCGCAGCGTTGTCTCTAACTTCCCAGCGCGGCGGCGCAGGGGCTGAAGCGACCCGGCGGCAACAAGCAGGTGCACGGCCTCGAGCCCCGCGGTGAGCCGCGCGAAGACGGCCGGGGCCCGAGCGGCCGGCGCTCACCGCGGGAGCGCCCAGGGAGCCGCGGCGCGGATGCCCCGGCCTGAGGAGACGCCGGAGGTGGGGTCGTTCCCGGCCCCGCGGCCACCGTAGCGGGTTCCCAGGAGCTGGGCGTGCGGCCGGGAACCGACGAGCTCGCAGAGGTGAGGTGTGATAGCTGGAGATCGCAGCGGGGTCGCGGGAACCGAAGAGGTTAAGGAGGGGAGAGGCTCGGTGGGCGTCCGCGGCTCTGAGGCTGGGATGCCTTTGCTGCCAGGGTGCGGGGCTGTGGTGGTCAGGCATTCCAGCTGTATGGAGATCAAGGACTGAGACTCGTGAGGTCAGAGTTTGAGGTCCGTGCGGGTCACCGTGCCTGGGGCGCTCAGTGATTGAGAACTGGAGGGAAGTGGGCATTTGTCGGTGAAAGCGTTGTCTGCACTGAACGCGGGGCGCAGTGATGGAGGAGCCGGCAGTGAGACACCTGATGACCGCTACCTTCCCCCCGCCTTCAGTCCAGTTCCTCTCCAAGGACTAGTGTGCAAGTCTCCTTAGGCCCCCACATCACCTTCTCCTTTCGTCCCCACAGATAAGAATTTTAGGGAGATCAAGGATTAAGCAAATCTAAACTGGTAAGTTTTCTGACTTTCCTTCTCACTGCAAGTTTACTTGGATATTTGCTTCCAGATTGTGACACCAGTAAAACAACATTTCTAGCTTCCTAATTCTATTTCCCAAAGATAATTCTTATTCAAATGTTAGTATATTTCAGTTTTTGTCTTTTATTTTCTCTGCTTAATTTTCATAATTCAGATAAACTCTGGAAACATTGGGATAATTTGCTTTTTTAAATTAATTTCATATTCTAAACATTTCCATAAAACAAATTCTCTTATTAAGAATTTTTCTAATGGCTACACTAAAACACAAACAGGTAAGAGAAGGAGTGACATTGTGACTAGAATCTGATTAAGTACTTGCATCTATTTGGATGGCTTTGGAATATTTGAAATGTTTAGTTACTACTTTTAGGATTTGGCATTTACCCAGTGGTGTATTTCCCTGACTCATCGTCTTCCTGGGGTTTTTTCTGCCTTTGTTGCAATTGTAAATAGCGTCTTTTTTCCTAACCTTTCATCTCTAATTTTTCTTTTCTCCTAATTTTCTTTAGCTGGTAAAACAACTTAAAAATATTATTAGAGGTGCCCAGCTGGCTCTGTCATAGAGCATGCAACTTTTGATCTTGAGATTGTAAGTTTGAGACCCACACTGGGTGGAGAGGTTATTAAAAAAATAAAATAAAATCTTTTTAAAATAAATAAGAATATTATTAAACATTATTTTGTTTTGGTTACTTCAACGAATCTTTGTTATTACTAATAGCTTTTTCCAACTCAAAATTTTATTACGAAATTATGAAAACAACATTTCATTATGAAAAATTCCAACACACAGCAAAGTTGAATGAATTTTACTGTGAACATATACCCACCACCTAGATTGTGCCATTAACATTTTACCACATTTGCTCTATCAGTTATTTATCCTTCTTCCTGGCCCCGCCCATCTCCAAATAATATTGGCCCAGTGACAAGTGTTTGGATTTTGGGACGGAATGAATCTGGCCTTTTAACCTGGATTCTTGCTCTTAATGAGGAGACTTTTGGAAAGCACCTGTGGGTGGGGGCTGATTGTCAGGGGAACCAACCCTGCGATTAGAGGGTTGGACTTTTAGTCCATCCGCATAACCTCCGTGGAGGGGCGCCATCTGGAGGTAGAATCAACCACCAATGGCCAATGAGTTAATCATGGCTGTGTAACAAAGCCTCCATAAAACCCCCAAAGGCCAGGGAACAGAGAGCTTCCGGGCTGGAAAACAAGTGCAGGTGCTGGGAGAGTGGCAAACCTGGAGAGCAGCATGAAAGCTACTTGCCCTTTCCCCACACCCTCTGCATCTCTTCTGTTTGGCTGTTCCTGAGTTACATCATCTTATAATAAGCTGGTAATCTTGTAAGTAAAATGTTTCTCTGACTTCTGTGAGCCACTTGAGCAAATTATTTGAAGCCGAGGAGGTCTTTGAAACGTGATTTATAGCCAATTGGTCAGAAGTGCAGGTAACAACCTGGATTTGGGACTGACCTGAAGCAGTGGGGGGAGCAGCCTTTTTTCCTCCCCATAATAACTGCTGTCTTGTTTTATATCATACATATTTTCATGCTTTTCCTAGATGTATATGCATTCAAACAATACACTTTTTTTGTGTGTGTTTTAGAAAGAGATGAGAATAGTAGTGTATGTGTGTATTAAAAAAATTCATAGGTAGTGTTTCGTTTTGTTCTTCATGCTATGGAAGTAATGAATTCCTAACCCACCAAGGGCTCAAATTTGAAATAGGTATTGGAGTTTTATGGAATGTTTTCCTCAGCATCAATTTTGGTGATCACGGGACTTTTCTAACATACAAATATATTGTAGCAGACACTGTTGGTTACTTGCTGTTGCGGAAGAGTCAACACAGCTCTTAAGAAAGGCCTGCTTACAAGGTTGTCCCTTGCCTGACATCTGGGAACTTAGATTTGGAGAGGGTTCTCATCATTCTCTATTGAATGGCTCACTGTTCATAACTGTCCTTTCACACAATATGGTTGGGGTGCCTGGGTGGCTCAGTTGGTTAAGCGTCCACCTCTGCTCAGGGCATGACCCCAGTGTCCTGGGATTGAACCCTGCATCCGGCTCCCTGCTCAGCGGGGAGCCTGCTTCTCCCTTTCCCGCTCCCCCTGCCTGTGCTCTCTGTCAAATAAATAAATAAAATCTTAAAAAAAAAAAAAAACAATATGGTTTACCCTAAACATTTGGTCTCCTCTAGGATTCTGGGATTTTGGTATGCGCTAGGCAGTGGGTGCCTACGTGAACCCCCAGTAAAAAGCCATGGGCACTTTTCTCTAACAAGCTAACACATTTCACATGTGTTATCACAACCGTTGCTAGGGGAAGTAAGTGTATCCTGTGTGACTTCATGGAAACAGGACTCTTGGGAGCTGGCACCTAATTTCCTCCAGCTTTTGCCATATGGACCTTTTTCTCTTTGCTGATTTTGCTTTGTATGTTTTTGTGGTTATAAATTATATGCTGAGGCCTGTGAGTCCCACTTAATCACTGAACCTGGGGGTGGTCTTGGGTTTTTCCAACACATCTTCCCAACATCCATTTATTTCCTTCTCCTTTTCTAACAGATTCTCCAGGTGTTCCTTGGCTTGTGGCAACACATCTCTACTCTCTGCCTCCATCTTTAGATGGTCGCATCTTCCCTGTGTGTCTGGTACAAGGGGACTTGGATTTAGGGCCCATCTGGATACTCCTCAACTTTCTTATCTCAGGATCCTTAATTATAGCTGCAAAGACCCATTTTCCACATGAAGCCACATTCACAGGTTCATATCTTTTTTGGGGGGGAGGCACCATTCAACCCAGTACAAATGGGTGTGGATTTAAGGGAAAATATGTCCAGAAACTAACCTTTCTTTCCCACCTTCCCCTTATCATTCATGCTACTTCTACTTCACAAAAGAAAGGCATACCTCCCCCACATTCAGACTGTTATGTTTTATTTCCGCGGGTTATATAGCCTTTGGGGGCACCAAGTAAAGAGACAGTTACAAATAATGACTTTGACTTCAGGTGGATGCACAGCCACAGTGTCAGCATCTGGGCCCAGAGCGAATGTGTCATCCAAAATGAACTTGCTCTTCATCCTCAGGTCCTGGATTCCCAGGAGTAAGAGAGATCCAGTAAAGGATGAGCAGGAGGCTCCTGGAGTTGCATTTGGCCATTCATGGGACATCCCTGTCCTAAGACTGAGATTTCTGAACAGAAAATTAGCGCAGATCCAGAAGAGACTAACATCCTTCTTACTCAGCATTTCTTACAGAAGAAAATGATGAAAGCCCAGGTGGACTTTTGGTTTGTTTTACTGATAATTTGAGTCCTTCGTGGATTTGTGGAAGCCTGAAAAAATCAGTTCAACTAAATAAAAAGCATAAATTGGGGAAAATGGGCTCTGGGGAGAAATAGACTATACCTTCAAAATCGGGACAGAGTGGGATCAGGAACACGTTGTTCCTAGAGTTCATACATGACCAGTGCTAGAATATAGTGTATGGCTCTGCAGGATCCTCCTGGTGACGTAAACCATCAATGTGCCTCTCCTACATCTGACAGCCATGGCAACCAGAAAATCACAATAAGTTACATCATAGGCACTGACTCAGGACTCAGGAGAGGTCACCATTTCACGGCAATTAAGTCTTAGGAACGGTTTCTGATGGTTTCTTTCCAGAGGTGATATGGTGGGCTCTGTGTTCTCAGCAGCCTTCTCCTAATCGATGTACCGGAATGGCTATTGCTCACATGATTATTCTGAGTCCTCGGTGGTACCCGATCAAGTAGAATTCAGTAGACAGGTTTTGAGGAGACCGCAACCTGGTGACTTGCATACCCAGCCTTGCTGCCATCTGGATTTATCCTTGAGTAGAACCTAAGGTGCCAGTAAAATGGAAGGTCTGCAGAGCTTTCAGAGGTCCTCTGTGAACAGGTGGCTGACCTGGTGGTTGAATACTGGCCATCAAGAGTTACAAGTTCTGTTGTCTGGTAATGGCTTGGGTTGTTGAGATCCACAAAGGTTATTTTTGAACTTCAGCTTATCTCAAAAAATATAGAGCCTTTACTTCTGTGTTCAAAATCTAGTTGTTACTTCCCACCTTTTTATTGGCTTTATTTTAGTTACACAAATGACTCATTGTGGGATAATAAAAAATATATATGTATATATATATTTGGTCTTTTGTCTCCGATTCCTGGCAGAGCTCCTAAATCCCTGTTATTTCCTGAGTGGTAGGAGTGTCTTTTGTTTTCATAACAAGCCTCTTTGAACATATCTGAATTTATGCTAATGAAGTGACTTCTGGTAAACCCCTAGATAGCTTCAGCATGGGGGCTAGTCCCCAAAAAGACCAAGCCTTCACTTAGAGGGTTGGAACTTTCACCACCACCTGGGACCTCTGGGGACGGGAGAGGAGCTGGAGATAGAGTCCTGCCACCAGTAACCAGTGATTTAGTCAATCATGCCTATGTAATGGAACCTCCAGAGGAACCCTACAGAGGGGGCACCTGGGTGCCTCAGTCAGTTGGGGGTCTGCCTTCAGCTCAGGTCATGATCTCAGGGTCCTGGGATTGAGCCCCACGTCAGGCTCTCTGCTCGGTGGGGAGTCTGCTTCTCCCTCTCACTCTCCCTCTATGCTCGCTCTCTCTCAAATAAATAAAATCTTAAAAAAAAAAAAAAAAAAGAAACCCTACAGGGGTCAGAGAGCTTTCAAGTGGGCCAATATATCTACCTGCTAGAAGGGTGGTATACCCCAACTCCACAGAGACAGAGGCTCCTACACTCAGGGCCTTTTTGGACCTCACCTGTGTACCTCTTGATTTGGCAGTCTATTTGTATGATTTATAATTAATTGTAATTTTAAGTACAACATTTTCCTGAGTGCTCTGGGTTATTCTAGCAAATTATCAAACCTGAGAGGGGGAGGTTGTGGGAACCCTTAAATTTATAGCCACATTGGATAGAAGTAACCTGGGACCTGGTACTTGTGACTGGTGTCTGAAGTGAAGGCAGTCTTGCGGAACTGAGCCCTTAAGCCTGTAAAGTCTGATGTTAACTCTGAGTAGTTAAGTGTCAGATAGGATTGAATTATAGGACACCCAGTGTTGGAGAATGAGAGACTTGGAAAATTGGTATTGGAAAAGACACCACGTATTTGGTGTCAGAAAGAACCAGTCTCAGGACATATTTTCAATGTAAAAGAGTCATTATCTAGTACACATAGTGATAAAGTTCCCCTCCATACTTCCCCCCCCCCTTAATTCTCTGACACATCATTAACAAATGCTTGGTAGTGTGTTCCTATGTTTTGGGCATTTACCTGTGTGGACATCTGTATCTATGAGGGGGTTTAAATGTGCATGCATGTGTGTGCATAAATATACAAGAATCTATATAGGTAAGTATATCTATTAAGACATTTTCACATGAATGAAATTATACTATGCCATTCTGATGTCACTAGCATTTAATACAGTGATTGACAAAAAGGTGCTGAAACACATATATTGCAAATGATCTCAGGTTAGCAAGAGAATTTAATGGCTGCATATCACAGAAATCTGTGAGTTGTTGAATGAAAGGATGACGGAATATTTTAATGACTTTCCTTCCTTTGCGATGAATTGAAATAAAATAAGAATACAGATGTAGCCTACAAGGTAAAAATGAGCAGAACAACTTCCTTCACATTCCTCGGGTTGGGAAAAACTCACCCTTCCTCCTTTGTGTCCCCTTTACTCTCACATCATTACCACACTTACATCATTTCTAATGCCAGATGTGTGGGGATTTCCACCCCCTCCCCCCCAAGCAATTTTCCGACACCAGCAGGGTGGTCTACAATTCAAATCAATTCTGACACTATCTACCTGGAGTTAGTGTGTCAGACCCCAGGTTAAGGGCTCACTCCCACAAGACTGTCCCCCATTCAGATGTGAATTGAAAATAGTAGACCCCAGGTTTCTCATAACTTCTGTCTGACTTGACTACAAATTGGAAGTTCTCCACAACCCTTCAAATTCAGGTTCAATTAGTTTGCTAGAGTGGCTCACTGAACTTGGGAAACACATTTACCAGTTTATTATAAAAGATATGATAAAAGATACAGATGAACAGTCAGGTGGAAGCGATGTGTAGGGTGAGGTATGTGGGAAGGGGCACAGAGCTTCCATGCCCTCTCCAGGCAGCACTCTCCCAGCACCTCCACATGTTCAGCAACCCAGAAGCTTTCCAAACCCTATACTTTTGCTATTTTATGGAGGCTTCCTCACTAGGCATGACTGATCATTAACTCTATTTCCAGCCCCTCTCCCTTCTCAAGAGAATGAGGGGGGCAGATCTGAAAGGTCCAAGCTTTTTTTTTTTTTTAATTTATTTTTTTATTTTAGAGAGCGAGCACGAGCAGAGAGAGAAGCAGAGGGGGAGGGAGGAAGCATTTGAAGCAGACTGTGGAGTCCAATATACTGGGTTTGATCCCATGACCATGAGATCATGACCTGAGCCGAAACCAGGAGTTGGACGCTAACCCAACTGAGCCACCCAGGTGCCCCTAAAAGTTCCAAGCTTCTAATCATGGCTTGGTCTTTCTGATGACAAGCACTATCCAGGAGCCCAACTAGTTGCCCCATTAGAACAAAGACACTCATATTATTCTTAACACTTAGGAATTTATAAGGGTTTCGGGAGCCCTGTGTGAGAAACTGGGGTTAAATACCAAATATAGAACAGAAGATGATCCTAGAGTCCTTATCACCTAGGAAATTAGTTTTAGGAGCTCTGCCAGGAACCGGGGGAAGAGGCCAGTATATTTTATCTTACACCTTCCATTTCAATAAAAGGGAAATACTCATATTAACAGGATCTGTTGTTACAGGAATCACTGACACTGGAGGATGTGGCCGTGGACTTTACCTGGGAGGAATGGCAGCTCCTGGCCCCTGCCCAGGAGGAGTTATACTGGGATGTGATGTTGGAGAACTATAGGAACCTGGTGTCAGTGGGTGAGGACAGCTCCCCTGTCACTCAGAGGATGCCCAGTCAGTGGCCTTTCCTCTCTCAGCTTCTGAGCTGTGGCATATCTGTGCTGCTCTGAAGTGTAGATTCTCTGTTCCCTCCCTGGCCCCAGATGAGAAGGTATAACCTCTCCTTGTCTTAGAGAAAAGCTTTGATTTGTGAACATGCAAACCGTGCAGTCCCTAACATGTACCATTCTCATATCATTGCAGAGCCTAGTGCAATCTAATGAGCCTGAGTCTTCTGTCATTTCCCATAAACAGGGTATCAAGCCAGCCAACCAGATGCACTCTCTGAACTGGAACAAGGAGAACCACTCTGGATTTTAGAAGATGAAGTCCAAAGTCAAACCCATCCACGTAAGTGAGAGAAAACCAGCAAGGTGGTTGGGGGGGGGGGGGGGGAAGCTGTGGAAGTCACTTTCTTGTCATTTAGAGAAGGCATCATAGTGGTGACGGTGTCTGAGGATATAGAAACTGAACTATATATCCCTCTCCCCATACGAGAGCTTTTTCTTTGTTGGAATTTAGAGGAAAATATACTCTTTTGTGTCTTTTTGGAACTAATCCCTCTTTATTTCTTCTTAAATGTCAACATTTTTTACCCTAGGATTATTCTTGCTTAGATTTCCACATCTTCCCATTCTTCATCACTTGTCAGAGTTCCCTTCACCTCTCTTCCTATGAAATTCCTCCTTCCATGTCTCTCTGCTAAGAGAAAACTTTGAATTCATTGCTGTCTTCTAATACACCTTCCTGCCCCATTGGAAAATATTTATTTCGCTTTAAACACCCAACCCCACCTAGGATGCCTTGCCCCCATGGTAACCTGGTTTGTTAATATACATGTACCTGCTTCTTTTTCTCTTTCCCCACTCTCAGCTTCTTTAAAGGTCCTCTTTTTATTTTCTGCTCTATCTCAAAGGCCTTAAAATCTTACTTTATTCATAAATGTTAAGTTCTTGTTCTCTGTGGAGATTCCCAAGTTATCTCCTTTAACACTGTATAATCTATCTACAGTTGACCCTCGAACAACATGAGTTTGAACTGCATGGATTTTTTTCATACAGTACTATATTGTCTCTTTATGATTTTTTAAATATAATTTTTAAGATTTTATTTATTTCAGAAAGAGCACAAGCATGAGTGGGGGGTGGGGGCAGAGGGAGAAGCAGACTCCCTGCTGAGCAGAGAGCCTGATTCGGGGCTCGATCCCATGACCTGAGCTGAAGGCAGATGCTTAAGCTTAACCTACTGAGCTACCCAGGCGCCCCTCTTCTTTATGATTTTCTTAATAACATTTTGTTTCCTCTGCTTATTGTTAAAATACCATATATATTACATATAACATACAAAATATGTGCTAATTGACTTACTGGTAAGGCTTGTGGTCAATAGTAGGCTATTACTAGTTATGTTTTGGGGGAGTCAAAGTTACATTTTAGACTGCCCAGAGGGTTGACACCCCAACCCGTGTTGTTCAACGGTCAACTGTAGCCTACCTGTTTTCAAGGCAACTCCCTCAGAGTTCACACTTAGAATGGGGAATGATCTTCCCTCTAAGAAAATCCCTTTCCATCATCTTTTTTATTTTTTTAAATATTTGTTCAGTTTTGTTGAGGTATAATTGACATATTAGTTTCCAGCTTCATCTTTTTTTTTTTTTTTTTAAGATTTATTTATTCCAGAGAGAGTGAGAGCATGAGTGAGCCAGGGGAGGGGCAGAGGGGAGAGAGAGAAACCCAAGCAGACTCTGCACTAAGCACAGAGCCCAACACAGGGCTTGATCTCACAACCCCAAGATCAGACCTGAGCTGAAGCCAAGAGCTGGATGCCCAGGCAACTGCGCTACCCAGGTGCCCCATCATCTTTTTGAAAATTGAGATTCTCTTTTACTTTTATACATCTTAAATCCTGGCCATGCTGGGATTACCTTGAGGCTTCTCTACTCTCTGGGGTATTTAAGGTGTCTGCTATTCCTCTCCTTTAATTAGGAAAGACCTTTATATAATTTCTCATTCTCAGTTCCTAGCCTAAAGCCTCATGTCTGCTTTACTGTAATTCCTTTGTATATTTGTTAATTATATTTGTATAATGTATATTTGTTAGATTTTGTTGATGGATTCTTATTCCTTTTTTTTTTTTTTTTTAAGATTTTATTTATTTGACAGAGAGAGACACAGTGAGAGAGGGATCACAAGAAGGGGGAGTGGGAGAGGGAGAAGCAGGTTCCCCGCTGAGCAGGGAGCCCGATGTGGGACTCGATCGCAGGACCCTGGGATCATGACCTGAGCCGAAGGCAGCCACTTAACGACTGAGCCACCCAGGCGCCCCTGGATTCTTATTCCTAAAGCTTTCCTTTTTCTCCCCGTAGACTGATGACATTAAGTCCCAGTTGACCATATTACCATCCATGACACAAATTTCACTTCTTTCGAAGACCTAAGTCTGTACTCTCAAAAAGGAAGAGGCATAAATGTAACAAAAACAAATATGCAGAGTTTGAGTTTTGTATGATGAAAAGAGTTATGGAGATAGTGATGATGGTTGCATAACATTATGAATATATTTAATACCATTGAACTGTAAATTCAGAGAGTGGTTGATAAATTTTATGTTATGTGTATTTTGTCACAATTTAAAATGTGGCAAAAATTACATAGAAACTGTGTCTAGTGGTGAAAAGGGCTCTGAACACCAATCCATTGGCATAGTGGAACAGTGGGTGGGGTTGGGGCCTGCCCTCTTATGACTAGGAATGTCTATATAATAGAAGATACCTATGAGCAGAGGATGAGTGACATGAGTAGGTTTCCTGGATAAAAAGTGAAGAATGGGAAGTGCAGAGCTGGAGGCAAGAGTGTGTTTGAGGAACATGAAGGAAACCTGTGTGGATAGGGTAGAGTAAACAAAAGGGAAAATTACTGGAGATGAAGTCAATGGAGTAGTAGTGATAGGTTGGTTGGTCACGTAGGGCCTTATAGTCCATTTCAAGGACTTGATTTTACTGCTGGTGAGGTAAGGAAACATTACTAAGTTTAAAGTTATTTTTATTTTTTAAAGATTTTATTTATTTGACAGAGAGAGACCGCGAGAGAGGGAACACAAACGGGGAGTGGGAGAGGGAGAAGCAGGCTTCCTGCCGAGCAGGGAGCCTGATGCGGGGCTCGATCCCAGGACCCTGGGATCATGACCTGAGCTGAAGGCAGACACTTAACGACTGAGCCACCCAGGTGCCCCAGAAGTTTATAAAGTTTAAAGCAGTGACAATATAATTTATATTTTAGAAGTATCATTTTGACTATGGGTATAGTCAATCCTATCCTGGAAGAGGGCAGGAATTGAAGCAAAAAGCCAGATAGGAGACCTGGTCGTTGGTGACTTCACTAGGCTTAAGGGGTACTATAAGATTCTGGCTATATAAAGCGGCTGATTGAATTTGCCATTGAAGTAGGTATCAGGTATGTTAGTTTCTTATGGCTGCTTAACAAATATTACAAACTGGGTAGCTTAAAAGAGCAGAAATTTATTCTTTCATAGTTCTAGATGCTAAAAGTCAGAAATCAAGGTCACATTTCCTCCAGAGTTGAGACAGGAATCTTTTCTTGCCTCTTTCTAGTTTCTGGTGGCTGCTGGAAATTCTTGGCCTTCCCTGACTTGTAGAAACATCTTTCCAATCTTTGCATCTGTCATCATATGGTCATTTCTGTGCATATTTCTTTGTGTCCAAATCGCCCTTTCCTTATAAAGATACGAGTCATTGGCCCAGCCTAACCCAGTATGACCTCATCTTAACTTGATCATATCTGCAGACATTTCCAAAAAAGGTCACATTCACAGGTACCAGGGGGTTAGCAACTGACTGTATCTCCTTGGGGATCAACATTCAGTCCATAACATGGAGTGAGAAAAAGAAACAGATGAATGATGATGCTAAGGATTTTTGGCATGAGTGGAGTTGTCATTCACGTGACAGGGAAGATATGTGGAGATTTGGGCTGGGAAGTCAGGAGTTCTATAATGGAGATTCTAAGTTAGATGTGCTTGTTAGCGTCCAAGCAGAGCTCTCTGCTACAGTTTGCTTGTGGAGATAGAAATCTGGACCAGATGAGATCTTCTGGGGAATAGATCCAGATAAAGAAAACAAGAGCCTTGGACAATTAGGGATCAACAGATGAGTGTGTAACAAATGTGGTGACAGAGCATGTGATGAGCAAGTGTTTCTTGAAAGACAAAGCCATAGACATTGTCTTGAGAGTTGCTGATTCATCAAGTAAGGTAAGAACTCAGGGATAAGGATGTCATTTTTTGTTTGTTCTTCCCAAACAATAGGTATTCTTTCACTTTGAGTTCTTTCCATGAGATGGTTTATGCTACACAAAAATATAATATTATCTTCCTTCTCTGAATTCCCATTGTACTTTGTGCGCCAGTCACACCAGCAACTCCTAAAGATACTGTAACTGTATGATGTGGACATACCTGAGTCCCACTCTTGAGTCAAGGGCCTGTTTTTCATTCCTCCTTGTAAAAGAAGAAAATCCAGCTTGGGCTTCCATTTATTTCTTCATCAAATGACTGTATAGCTAGGCTGGGGAGAGACCATACTTTTCCATCTATGTGTCAAGCATTTCTTAAATGCGAGGTTTTTATTGAAGGGATTTTCAATATAATCTTACCAATGTTGCTTCCTCGGAAAGTCTGGTTTTATTAGAATTGAGTTGAGGGCCTCTTTATGCAAAGTTCCCCAAGAGTGCTATCGTGACCCTAGCTGATGAACTGCAGTTCTAACACACAGTAAAAGAGATCGAAATTAGTGGGAAACACAGAAATGTTTTTCTACAGCCATCCTTCAAAACACATCCAGATTTCTTCGAATTTTCATTTCCTTTGCTTCCTCAAACCAGGGTTGCATTTGCAACTGCCTACTTTATTCTTTTTCTTGCGTGTTTTTTCTGTTTCTCTTTCCACCCCTAGAATATGACTTCAGTGAAAATAAAAAGTATTTTTGTGTTTCTCTAACACTAGCACCATGCCTGGTATACGGTAGTAGCCACTTAAGAAGGATGTACTGAATGAGTGAATTGTGTCTGTCACCATTTTGAATCAGGTATCCCTCCAGCCTCTGTGATCTGATGTTGCTAGTGACTTCCTTGTATTTTACTGTCCCCAGGGTCCTACTTATAAAGCAGACAAATCTTGATTCATTGTGAATTTACCCTGTTTTACACTGATAGCTGTCATCTTTTGATTTGTGTTTTATATTATTGTGTTTTTAAACATTTCCAACAGATAAGAAGCTAGTGTTTAACAAGTACAGTGTTTTTCAGTTGGGGAAGATGAAAATATTCTAGAGATGAATAGTGGTGATGGCTGCACCACAATGTGAACGTACTTAATGACACAGAACTGTACACTTAAAAATGGTTAAAATGGTAAACTTTATCTTATGTGTATTTAACTACAATTGTAAAAGTTTTTTAAAACTATTTTTATTTATTTATTTATTATTTATTTAGAGAGGGAGAGAGAGGAGAGGGGATAGGGAGAGAGAGAATCTTAAGCAGGCTCCATGTTCAAAGCAGATCCCAATGTGGAGCTCAGTCTCACAACTCTGGGATCATGACCTGAGCCAAAATCAAGAGTTGGATGCTTAACCAACTAAGCCACCCAGGCACCCCTAAAAGTTTTTTTTTTTTTTTTTAAGAGATAGGGAATATATATAAGGATATACTTGGAATTTCTTTTAGATTGATATCGTAGGTTTTCCACTGAAGAGCCAGCCATCCTACAATATTCTTTTTTTAAAGATTTATTTATTTTAGAGAGAGAGCACATGAGAGAGCAAGAGTGGGAGAGCGGGGTAGGAGGAGAGATAGTCTTTTTCTTTTTTTTAAAGATTTACTTATTTTAGAGAGACAGCATGCGTGCATGGTGGGGTAGGGGGGAAAGAAGGAGAGAGAAGCTGACTCCCCATTGAGCGCAGAGCCCGATGAAAGGCTTGATCTCACAACCCTGAGATCATGACCTGAGCCAAAATCAAGAGTCGGACTCTTAACCATCTGAGCCACCCAGGCACCCCAGGGAGAGAGGGTCTTAAGCAAACTCCACACTCAGCGTGGAGCCCAACATAGGGCTCAAACTCACTGCCCTGACATCACTACCTGAGCTGAAATCAAGAGTTGGACGCTCAACCAACTGTGCCACCCAAGCGCCCCCCTCCCAGCAGTATCTTTGGAGTAGTTTTATTCTATATCACGGTGACAGGATTCACTGTTCTCTTCTTTCCTAGAAATTCAGAAAGTTGATGATCATCTGCCTCAGCACTTACAAAACCCAGCAGTGCCAAAGAGGATAGAACAGTGTTATGAACTGAACACATGTGGAAATATTGTTCATCAGAGCAGAAGTCATTTTCCTTTCAGGTCAAATCATGATAGGTTTAATTTACACGGAAGAACTTTGAAGCCACACTTAGATTTAATCAACCGAAGTAGAAGCTGTGACATAAAAGAGCCTGCTGAGCACAGTGGAGATGGGAGATCCTTTCTCTGTGCTAATCACAAGCAAACTCATACTGAAATTAAATTCCATGAAAGTAGAAGACCCATCAGCACTAAGTTACAATTCATTAAACATCATCAAACACACAAAACAGAGAAAGCCCGTCAAAGGTACTGAATGTGGGAAAGCCTTCCTCAAGAAGTCTCAGCTCACAGAATGTAAGAGAATTCATATAGGAAAGAAACCCCATGGATGTAGTGTATGTGGGAGAACCTTTTCCAAGGAATTCAAGCTCACTGAACATCAGCAAACTCCCAAAGGAGAGAAACCCTATGAGTGCTGTGAGTGTGGGAAAACCTTCCTCAGGAAACTTCAGCTTACTGAACATCAGAAGACTCATACAGGAAATAAACCGCATGGATGCAGTGTATGTGAGAAGGCATTCTCCAGAAAGTTCAAGCTAACTGAACACCGGAGAACTCATACAGGAGAGAAACCTTATGAATGTACTGAATGTGGCAAAGCCTTCTGCAGGAAGGCAGAGCTCATTATTCATCAGAGAAATGAAAGAGGAGAAAGGCCCCATCAATGCAATGAATGTGGAAAAGGTTTCTCCAGAAAATCACAACTCATTCTACATCAGAAAACCCATACAGGAGAGAAATTTTATATACGCAGTGAATGTGGAAAAGGTTTCATTCAGAAGGGCAATCTCTTTATACATCAGTGAACTCACACTGGAGAGAAACCCTATGGATGCACTGAATGTGGTAAGGCCTTCAGCCAGAAGGCGTGCCTCATAGGCACATCAGCGATTTCATACAGGAAAGACTCCCTGTATGTGCTGAATGTGGAAAATCTTGTTCACAGAAATCAGGACTCATTAAACATCAGAGAATTCACACAGGAGAGAAACCCTATAAATGCAGTGACTGTGGGAAAGTCTTCACTACAAAGACAATGCTCACTGTCCATCGAAGAACTCATACAGGAGAGAGACCCTATGCATGCACTGACTGTGGGAAAGCTTTCTCCTACATGTCATGCTTTGTTAAACATAAGAGAATACACACAAGAGAGAAACATGTAAATTTAGTGAAGGTTGAATATTCTTCCACAGAGGGTCACAGCTTATTAAATACTAGTGAATTCATGCAGGAGAAAAGCCCTGTTAATATGGTGACTGTGCAGCTGCCTTCTATGATCCCTCAGACCTCATCAAACATCAGTGGGCTCCTCACAGATAGGAATGCAGTCATAGTGGGACAACCAGTTGTCAGATGTACACCCTCAGGAAATAACGGAGAGTATGTACAGCAAAGAAGCCTTATGAATGCAGTGAATGTGGTCACGCCTTCAGTGGCCAATTACACCTTATTTTATGTCACAAAAAACACATAGGAAAAAACTGGTACATTCAATTTGGAAAAGCCTTGAGTAATAATGTCTAGCTGATTATATGGTTATATATAAACAGAAAACCTATGAGTGCAGAGGCTAGGAAAGCTGTTTTTTGGAAGACAGACCCTGTCTGTCATCAGTAATCACCAGAGATCATCAGTGAGCTTATAGTAAGTAGAAGTATGACAGTGGAAAAGTCCTTACCCTCAATATGTGTCAGTTCATACTGGGGAGAAACTGTTAGAAGGCAGTGAATGTGGCAGGGTTTTCAGTGGTACCTTCTGCCTCATCCATTAGCAGATGAAATCACAGAGAAAACGCTGTTAATCCGTTAATTGTGGAATACCTTTAACAAAATACTAAAGTTCTTGTGAAGCAAAGAAGGCTTGTGAAAATGAGGAATGTTTGAGAGCTTTATGTACCTTTTCCAACTTGACTTGTACATCACGTAATACACCTGATGGGCATTTTCGGACAGGATACCTTGAACCACATCCCCAGTTACCATGTTAATGATTCCATAATTTAGAGGAGATAGTCTCTGCCTACTTCACTCGTTAACATTACCACATTATATTCACTTTTCCCATTTGTGGATTCTTTTTCTAAAATTATATTCAGTTCCTACCCAATATCATATGATGGTTAGCTGTTGCATTTCTTTGGCTCTAGATTTAAGTATTACTTCAGGCAATTGAAGTCCTTCAAAAATGACATGAATATATTGAAGTCATGAATATATCAAAAATGCTAATGTCCTTGAATTTAAATTGAATTTAAAAATAAGACCAAGCATTATACAACGTCATCATAAAAGTGATTTTTAAAATTTTTTAGACTTGAAAAGGTAGAGAAACCACATTTGCAAAATGAACTAAATGCCCAAGGACAATTAGTAATTTAAACCTATACAATAAATAACAAAATATATTCCAGCACAGCTCTTGGTAATTTTTTTTGACAACATGAAAAAGTAAGGTAGGCAATCTGAATACAAATTAAGATGACTACTTCCATCCTAGTTCTCCTTCCTGGATTATTAAAATTATTATTCTCATTATTATTCTCAGAATGCTGGGAATCTGAAGTTCTAAACTCAAAGATAACTATCCAGTTGCACTCTTCCCTTGGAGGTAGTATCCTGTCTAACCCTACCTTTTGCCTCATTGATGGAATCACCCTGACATTCTTCCTGGCATCTATTCCCATTTTCTCTCAACTCAGAGGGACTCTGAGTCCTACACACATGAGGAAGAGAAAAGTAGATCTTCATAGAATCAACCCTGGCCTGGTATATTCTATGAAGCCACTTTGAATTGGACCTGGTGCAGGCTGAATCTAGTGCTGGACTGGAATACCAGTGGCCTGTAATCAGCTTGGAAAATATTTTCAGAATCTAGTATGTGTAATATTTTTTTTTTAAGTAGGCTCCATGCCAGCATGGGGCTTGAACTCAGGACCCTGAGATCAAAAGCTGGCTGCTCAACCGAGTCACCCAGGCACACTGATATGTATACTTAATTGAATGTAGTCAGGGGTAATGATAGGGGCTGGCATAAAACTGATACAGGAAGAGGTTCAGACCATGTCCCCTGCTGAAAAACTGTGATCTGAAAAAGGGCCTTACGTTAGGTCTCAGAGAGAAACTAAAGTAGAGGCCTGTCAGTAGATGAGGTATTTTAATGGCGTTTAGACAGGTGATTTTTTAAAAATCAGTGACATAAATACCACTAGAATCACTTGGAGAGAACATCTCAATTGTTTTCTTAAAGATTTTGATATGGAATATAAAGACCTTGGGTCATGTATAAACATTACTGTATCAATTTCAATACAAAGCATATTACAATATCAACTTTATATGTTTATGCTCAAGTATAAGGTCTTGAATGTAAGTTATACACTGTAAAAGTTAGACTAAGCTTCCTGAGGGAGGGAACTTCTGTTAACCCCTATATACGAGATGTCTAGAAAAATATGTGATACAGAGTAGGCACTTGATAAATACTGTTAATTGACTGAATCTCATTCAGTAAGCAATCTGGTCTTAACTAAGATTTAAAGCAGGGCCAGGAAAAAATTAACTAACTCAATAATTAAACAGGGCCAGAGAGGACCAAACTGTTTCCAAGTAACCTCAATGTATCCCAAAACAAGCTTTAAGAATACAGGAGTGCAAAAATATCCTGATCTCCCCTCCTCTCCCCACTCCCACAACCAAAGTTTGGTTGGATGTTTGTCATCCAACCAAAACTTATTGGGCAGGAAAATGTGACCAGTGTTGAAAGAAACCAATCAGAAGTGACTAAAACTGACAAAAATGCTAGATTGAGCAAACAAGGACATAGTAACTGTAGAAATAGTTATAGCTGTATTCCATTAGATCAAAATCGTAGAGGAATGGTTAACATGTTAATAACAATGTGTTGGGTTTATAAGATATGTTTTACTTCATATTTTATAAACCCTCCCAGAATATTGTTGTTTACTTGCTATCTTGATCAGAGAGTGGAGGGCAGTTAGCAGTTTCCACTAGGCATTCCTCACAATGGTACCTCTTACCCCCCTGGCCAAGAACTCAGGGCTTTTCTCTTTTAAGTTCAGGTTCTCTAAGCATTTTTTCCCTTTTTAATAAAAGCTTTTGTTCTCATTGTAGTTGAATTTGTACTTGAGTTTCTTTGCCTTGTTATAAAATTCACTGATCTTTCCTTTTGCATACACAAATAGGTTAAAATACTGTTCTTAGGTTTTAGACTCCCCACCCACCCCGACCTGTTTTTCATTTTGGATAGTTTCTATTGCTGTATCTTTTAAGTTCACTAATTTTTTCTTATACAATATCTAATCTGCTATTAATCCCATCAAATGTATGTTTTACCGCAGAAGTTGTAGTTTTTATCTCTAGAAATTTGAATTGGGCCTTTCTTTTTATAGCTTTCATATCTCTATTTAATATGACTTACTTAAGTTTTTATTTAAGTAATATCTACATCCAACGTGGGGCTTGAACTCACAACCCCAACTGAGACAGCCAGGCACCCCAACATGGTTTACTTTTAACCTATATTTAAAGTGAGTTTCTAGGGGTGCCTGCATGGTTCAGTCAGTTAAGCATCTGACTTCTGCTCAGGTCATGATCTTAGGGTCGTGGGACTGAGCCCCGCATTGGGCACCTTGCTCAGTGGGGAGCCTGCTTCTCCCCCTCCCTCTTCCTCCCGCTCCCCCTGCTTGTGCTCTGTCAAATAAATAAATAAAATCTTTATAAAATAGAGTTTCTGGTAGGCAGCATGTAGCTGGACCTTTTTTATCTGATTGATGATCTCTTTTTACTGGGGTATTTAGATCATAATTAATGTGGTTAGGTTCAAATTAACAATGTGTAATTTGTTATTTATCCCATCTGGTTTTGCTCCCCTTTTTGTCATTTTCTACCTTCTTTTGGAGTAACTATTTTTTTTTTTTTAAAGATTTTATTTATTTATTTGAGAGAGAGAGTGAGAGAGAGAAAGAGCACAAGAGGGGGGAGCGGGAGAGGGAGAAGCTGACTCCCCGCTGAGCAGGTAGCCCATGCGGGACTCGATCCTGGGACTCCAGGATCATGACCTGAGCCGAAGGCAGTCGCCCAACCAACTGAGCCACCCAAGCGCCCCCTGTTTTTAAGATTTATTTATTTCGGGGCTGAGGGGCAAGGGAGAGGGAGACAGACTCCCCACTGAGTGGGGAGCCCAACGCAGGGCTCGATCCCAGGACCCTGAAATCATGATTTGAGCCAAAATCAAAAGTCAGATGCTCAACCAACTGAGCCACCCAGGCGTCCCTGGAGTAACTATGTTTTACGATTATCTCCACTGTTGGCTTATTAGGCGTAACTCTGTTATTTACGTGGTTCCTTTAGAGTTTATAGCATGCATCATTCACTTAGCAGTGTATCTTCAAGTTATTATACCTTTTCATGTATAGTACCAGAATCTTATATACTTCATATTTTCTGTAGCCAAATCAGCTTCATTGAAGAAATTATCTTCTGGATGCTCCTGGGATATATTTTTAGTGGATGTGTAAACTGGCTTTACATGATAATCACACATTAGCATTCCTAACTCCATATACTTTTGGAATCTTTACAAAATATAAAGAAATTTCTGGCTTTTAAACTTTAGTGTAGGCCACCTTTGAGTCCAGTTTCAGTCAACCAACCAGGCAAACTGTAGAGCCATTCTAACTGAGCTCAAACATTAAAGCCAGAAGCAATTCATGGTCAGCCCATATTGTTAAATTTGCCTGATCCAAATTTTTGTTCCTTCCACCATAATCCCACAAATGTTTCACAGGATTCTCTTCATATAAGCAATATATATAAAAAATAAATACTTCATGACTACGCTGGGTTTACCCAAAGAATGCAAAGTAAGTTAAATTTTGTCTAATTTTTTTTTTTTTTTAAAGATTTTATTTATTTGACAGAGAGAGACACAGCGAGAGAGGGAACACAAGCTGGGGGAGTGGAAGAGGGCGAAGCAGGCTTCCCGCCGAGCAGGGAGCCCGATGCGGGGCTCGATCCCAGGACCCTGGGATCACGACCTGAGCCGAAGGCAGACGCTTTAACGACTGAGCCACCCAGGCGCCCCTAATTTTTTTTTTTAAAAGATTTTATTTATTTATTTGACAGAGAGAGAGACAAGGAGAGAGGGAACACAAGCAGGGGGAGCAGCAGAGGGAAAAGCAGACCTCCCGTGGAGCGGGGAGCCCGATGCGGGGCTCGATCCCAGGACCCTGGGACCATGGCCTGAGCCGAAGGCAGACGCTTAACGACTGAGCCACCCAGGCGCCACCAAAATTTTGTCTAATTTTCTAAGCAATGTAATTCACCACTGTATTAGACTGCTTTGGCTGTGATAACAAAATACCACAGAGTGGGTGTTTGAAAAAACAGAAATTCATTTTCTCACAGTTCCAGAGGCTAGAAGTCCACAATCAAGTTTCCAGCTGATTTGGTTTCTGGTCAGGACTCTTCCTGGCTTGCAGACATCTAGCTGCCTTCTCACCATGTTCTCGCAAGGCATTTCCGCAGTTTGTCTACACAGAGAAAGAGCTCTCTGGTGTCTCTTCCAATAAGGACACTGAACTCACTGGGATCAGAGCCCCACCCTTAGGACCTCATTTAACTTTAATTACTTCCTTAGAGGTCCCACCTCCAAATATAGCTGAGTGTTAGGATGTTCTACTTGTGAATCTGAGGGGACACATTCAGTCCATAATATTCCACTCCTATCCCCCCCAAATTCATGACCTTTGTGCATGCAAAATACATTCCATTCCAACAACCCTCAAAGTCTTAGCTCATCCCAGCATCAACTCTAAAGTCTATATAGTCCAAGTCTCATCTAAATCATATATGGGTAAGACTTCAGGTGGAATTTACCCAGAGGCAAAATTTCTCTCCAGCTATGAACCTGTAAAATTAGAGAAGTTACTCACTTCCAAAATACAGTGGTTGGACAGGTGTAGGATAGACATTCCCATTCCATGAGAGAGAAATTAGGAGGAAGAAAGGGGTATGGGTCCCTCAAAAACTCAAAACCTAGCGAAGCAAATTCCATTAGATCTTAAGACTTAAGAATAATCATCTTTGGTTACTTATCTTTGGTTATGTCCGGCTGCCAGGCATTGTAGGTCACATTGTAGGTGGGAATCATAAACACTCTTGCAACTTTACATTCAAACCAGCAATTTTACATTCTGCATTCCAGTAAGCTCCACCAAGGGTATTTTTGCCTGCATTTATAGCTTTTGTTACCCTGGCATGCAGAACAGTATTTGCCACATAGTAGGCATTTTATAAACATCCGGATGAATGAATGAATAACCCCTTTAACTGGAAGGCGCTCTAAGCCTTGTTGTGTAACCGTGGGGAGCGAGTTCCGCACTGGGAGCTCAGTTGGGCTGCAATACTGAACAGAACCACTTCCTTTTCTCAGAGTTTTGTTTTTTTGTTTTTTAAGATTTAAAAAAATTTTTTAAGTGCAATCTATCCCCCAGCCACACCAAGATCAAGTGACCGAGCCAGCCAGGGGCCCCTCAGAGCTTTTGATTCAAGGTATTTTTCACCTTCAGGGAAAGAAAAGCTTGCCGCGTCTTTGACTCCTCCCACCGCGGGAGAGCCACGCTTCTCTATTAGCTCCGCCGCTTGTTGACCCCCATCAGCCTTGTGCCCCGTTTCCACCCACAGGAATCATACCAAGAGCTTTATGATTCTGTTTGCCCACTCTCTGACCAATGCCTTTTTCAGCGGTTCTCTAAAACCTAACCCGGCCGCGGGCGCCTGGGTGGCTCAGTTGGTTAAGCGACTGCCTTCGGCTCAGGTCACGATCCCGGAGTCCCGGGACCGAGTCCCGCATCGGGCTCCCTGCTCGGCGGGGGGTCTGCTTCTCCCTCTGCCCTCTTCCCTCTCGTGCTCTCTGTCTCTCATTTTCTCTCTCTCAAATAAATAAAATCTTTAAACAAAACAAAACAAAAACAAAAACCTCGCCTGGCCGCAAATGCCGCTTTCTCCACAAAGCCCCCCTCCAGCCAGCATTCCCAGGATACTAGCCTGTTCCCCTCCAACTGTTGCTCAGGCTCGGCTCGAACTCCCTTCCGGTGAACTTCTACGCGGGCCGCGCCCACTTAGCTTCTCCCTATTCTTTAAGTGAAAGCGCTTTAAACCAGACCATCTCGGCCGGTCCTGAGGAGAGATCTGGGCAGGCCTGAGTTTCTGAGACGCTAAGCTGTATATGCACCGCCCCTGGTGAATGTTACAAATTCGGGGCCCAATGGCTAAAGTGGCCTGGAAATAAAGTGAAATAAAGCGTTTTCAATAGCTTCTCACCGTCTAGCTCCTTCCCGCGAAAGGCGCAAAGAGAGAGGACGCTCGCCACAGCGCAGGAAGCGAGGGAAACCGCTGCTCCTGGCGAACAGCCTGGAGCCGGCGCTGCAATATGACGTCACAGAGGCCGAGCCTCGCGCCAGATTCCGGGTCTCTGGAACAACGCACGTTGGCCCTCGTCGGCCGCCGTCCTCGCAGTCGCTGAGGTGGGGTTCGGGGGCGGTAGACACTGAAGCAAAGTGCTTGGGGAAGTGGTACGATGATTTGTCTCCAGAGGTGAAGATCGACGTTATCGCCAGGTCATTGTCGGTTCTGGGAGTGTTTGGCGGCCAGGGAGAGCGCGTTGGGTTTTGCGGTGTTTTTGTTTTTGTTTTGTCCTGGAGCGCGTGGGGCTGGGTGTTGGGGGAAGCGAATGGGAAATCTCGCTAGGGGTTGTGTTGAAGGATCACTTGGGAGTTCCCTGTGGAGGGGGAGCTTGTGAGGTTTCGTGCTGGAACGAGAACTTGGGGAGAGTAGCGGTATGGGGCGTCTGGTTGGGGGAAGCAGGAGTCGTGTCGGCGTTGTCGGTGTTGGGGACAGCGTTTGGGGAATTCCGTTGTTGGTGCTTATCACATCCTTTTAAAGATGGGGTTTCTGGCCTCTTGCGCCCATGTTTACTGTATATTCTTTTTTTAAAATATTTATTTATTTATTTTTATTTATTAGAGAGAGAGAGCACAAGAGGGGGTAGGGTCAGAGGAAGAAGCAGACTCCCTGTGGAGCAAGGAGCCCGATGCGGGACTCGATCCCAAGACTGCGGGGTCATGAGCTGAGCTGAAGGCAGTCGTTTAACCAACTGAGCCACCCAGGCGCCCTGTTTACTGTATATTCTTGCAGAAAATATGTTTTCATTTTTATTTCCGGCCCATGTAATGACATGCTCAAGCTCCTAAATAGTCCAGAAAATAACTCTTGTTAAATTTTAGTGTATTCCAATTTTGATGTTGGGATCAGTTGTGTAGGTACTGGTATAATTTTACACATTTTGAATCTGATATCCTGTTACTAACTCTTTGGAAGTTTTCATCTTTCTTTTCTTTTTTTTAAACCATTGCAGTTACGTTCTGTTGCGCAGGTGCTTTAATTTGGGTAAAACTGATGTGGGTATAGGTCCAACACTTTCAGGAACATTTGATGGGTTTCCTTTAACACAAGTGTTTTGTTAACTTGACCAGCTGTGGTGCTGATTTTCCACATGTGTTTTAGACATATCTGTTTATGTTTATTCCTAAATAGTTTATACTGTTGTAATCGTAAATGCTGTGGGTTTTTTCAGTATGACCCCACTTTTTGTTTCTTCTAATTTTATATAATGCACAAAAACAAAAATTTAAATTTATTTTGTCCTCTCAGTCTACTAATATTACTGCCACTAGCTTATACATTGATTCTTTTATATTTTCTAGTTGAGTATTTTCGTTATCTGCAAATAATTTTGGCCAGGTGGCAAGTTTATGAACTGTGGAGTAAGAAGAACCTGCTTCTGCCTCTGACTTGGGTAGGTTAATGTCTGAGTTTCTTTATTGGTGAAAAAAGCTGTCATAATTCCTATTTCATAGAGTTACGAAGATTAAATTAGCAAATATTCTTTAAGTACGAAGTGTAGTGCCTGGCACCTAGTATAGTCGGAATAAATGGTAACTATGGTTTATCAAGTTTTTATTCCTCATTCTCAAAGATTTTCCCCCCAGCTTTATTGAGATATAATTGACATATAACATTCTGTAAGTTTAACGTGTACAATGTGTTGATACAATACACTTATATATTGAAAATAATTTCTACTGTAGGTTAGCTAATACCTGCATCATGTCACATAATTACCATTTCTTTTATGTGGTGAAAACATTTAAGATCTCTTAGGTTTCAGTTATATAATACAGTCTTAACAGTAATCACCATGCTGTACAATGCAGCCCCTCAAATAACTTTAAAATTACTTTCATTTATATTTTTCTTCTCTCTCTTTATTTAATATTTGATTTATAGATTACTAGATTTCCCAGTATCTTATATTCCTGGAAGAAACCATACTTGTCCATAGTGATTTGTTCTTTAAATATGTGGCTGGGTTCCATTTGCTAATATTTTATTTAATAGTTTTGCATCTAGAAATAAAAAGATGTCTTGGATTTGCTTCAGAATAATCCTGTGGTGAAGAGAGATGAGTGGTGGGCGCCTGGGTGGCTCAGTTGGTTAAGCGACTGCCTTCGGCTCAGGTCATGATCCTGGAGTCCCGGGATCGAGTCCCGCATCGGGTTCCCTGCTCGGCAGGGAGTCTGCTTCTCCCTCTGACCCTCCTCCCTCTCATGCTCTCTGTCTCTCATTCTCTCTCTCTCATATAAATAAATAAAATCTTAAAAAAAAAATGATTTAAAAAAAGAGAGATGAGTGGTGATGTAGATAATACAAAATTAGGTTTGAGCTGATAATTATTGAAGGCACATAATGGATATGAGGAGTTTGATTATACTTCTCTTTCTTTTCTCTCCTCTCCTCTCCTCTCCTCTCCTCCCCTCTTCTCTCCTCTCCACACGTGGGCAGGGACAGAGGGAGAGAGAATCTTAAACAGGCTCCACACCCAGTAAGGAGCCTGATGCAGGGCTCAGTCCCATGACCCTGAGATCATGACCTGAGCCAAAATCAAGAGTTGGATGCTTAACCGACTGAGCCACTCAGGTGCCCCTCCTCTTTCTTTGTACATAGGGTTTTATTATACTGTTTCTTCTTCTTTGGCTTGAACCTTTTCATAATAAAATTAAAAAATTTTTGCTTCTACATTTATAAGTGAAACTGATCTGTACTTTAAGAGTATTTTTCAAGTATAACACTAAAAATGAAAAAATAGGATATTATAGCACCCTAGGAGCCCCATCTCATCCTAATCTCCTCCCTTCTCTCCAGAGGTAATTATTACCCTAAAAACATCAAATTTGCCTGGCTGTTAACTTTATACAGATGGAGGGGCGCCTGGGTGGCTTCAGTTGGTTAAGCATCCAAGTCTTGATTTCAGCCTAGGTCATGATCTCAGGGTCGTGGGATTGAGCCCAGCATCGTTGGGCTCCCTGCCTGCTTCTCCCTCTCCTTCTGCAGCTCCCCCTGCTTGTGCTCGCTCTCTGTCTTTCTCAAATAAATAAAATCTTAAAAAAAACCAACTTCATACAAATGGAATCATAGGGTACATGTCCTTTTGTATCTGGTTTCTTTCTTTTTTTTTTTTTTAAAGATTTTATTTATTTATTTGACAGAGAGAGAGACAGCTAGAGAGGGAACACAAGCAGGGGGAGTGGGAGAGGGAGAAGCAGGCTTCCCGCAGAGCAGGGAGCCCAATGCGGGGCTCGATCCCAGGACCCTGGGATCATGACCCGAGCCGAAGGCAGACGCTTAATGACTGAGCCACCCAAGCGCCCCTTGTATCTGGTTTCTTTTGCTGAATATTTTGTTGTGAAATTCATCTAATTTGTTGCATTTAGCAATAGTTCATTTTTTTTTTTTCATTGCTGTATGGTATTCTTTGGTGTGATTATACCCCAATTTATTTATGCATTCCACTATTAATACACATTTTGGTTGTTACTGGCTTGTGTCTGTTATAAAGAATGCTGATACGAACATTTTTGTACATGCATTTTGATGCATGATATACTTAGTAGAATTCCTGAATTGTGGGGTATGCTACATACAAGGAGAAATGACAAATGCCCAGTCATAATGGGAGGTTCTTAGCATATGTCACTCAGTAACAGAGAACAAGGAGACGAAAAGCCAGAAGGCTATAGTTTAACAGTGGTCAACAAAGTTTCTGTAAAGAGCAATAAGAGAGTAAATATTTTAGGCTCTGCAGGCCAGATAGTCCTGCACCTGCTGAACTCTGCCATTGTGAGATGAAAGTAACCTAGAGAATACATAAACAAATGGGTATGGCTGTGTTCCAGGAAAACATTATTTACAAAAACAGTTCACCAACCCACTATACTGCCAACCCCTGAACAATTAGAATAACATAATTAACAAACTTGACCAGTGTAAAACACTCCCCCCAATGATTTTTCTCAAATGCACATAGAATAATTATAAAAATTTAGCATATGGAAAATAAATTAGCATATGGTGGGCCATAAAGCCAGTCTAAACAAATTTCAAAGGATTGAAATCATACAGAATACTTTCTCTGGCTACAGTGGAATTAAACTTATAAAGCAATATCAAAATGATAACTAGAAAATCTCCCATTTTTGGTAAGCATACCATACACGTCTAAATAATCTATGATTCAGAAAAAATTACAGTGGAAATGTTTTGGATTGCATTTTAATAATCCTACATCTCAACTTTTGTTTAATTCAACTAAAGCAATCAGTGGAGGGAATTTAGACATGTATTAGAAATGCATATATTGGAGGGACACCTGGGTGGCTTAGTCGTTTATACACACACAATGGAATATTATTCAGCCATAAGAAAGAAGGAAACCTTGCCATTTGCACCAACATGGATGGACCTTGAGGGCATTATACCAAGTGAAATAAATCAGAGAAAGACAAATACTGTATGATCTCACTTATGTATAGGGTATCTTAAAAAATGAAACAAAACAAAAAAACCGAGTTCATAGATACAGTGAACAGTTTGGTGGTTACTAGAGGCTGAGGTTTGGGGGTAGGTGAAATGGGTGAAAGGGGTCAAAAGACATAAACTTCCAGTTATAGAATAAATAAGTCATAGGGATGTAATGTACAGAATGGTGACTATAATAATACTATATTGCATATTTGAAATTTTATAACTGGTGGCAAATGTTAACTAGACTTATTACAGTGACCATTTCATAATGTATACAGATACTGAATTGTTACATTGTACACCTGAAACTAATATATGTCAGTTATACCAAAAATAATAATACCAACAGATAGTATTTATATATGTAAAGGAATGTTATCATTTTTCATGTGTCATTTTCATGTCAGTTTCAACCACTGACTAAATTTTTTTAGTACAGTTGACACACAATGTTACATTAGTTTAAGTTGTGCAACTTAGTGACTTGAGCAGTTTTGTACATTACTATGTTCATCATGACTAACTCTTATTTTTGAGTCTTGTCCATTTCAATTACTTGAGTTTTCTGGGTGTACAGTAATACTGTGCAAATGTTGTTAATTTCTTTTCTTTCATATTGATCACTGCTATTTGATTCTTCTCTCTAACGACATGATAAGACCAGTGATGAATGAGAATGGTGGTATTTACGCCTTTCCATGCTTCATAGGAATGCTTCCAGCATCTCACTGGCTCTCCATTGGGCATGTAAAGTGATTTTACTTGCTTTGCTTTGCTTTTGTTTTGCTTTAGATGTTTTTCCTTTTTTCCTCTTATCTTTTGGAAAGAAAGACAGTGTGACTTCCAACTAACATGTCAACTACAAGTCCCAACTCCATTCCTTCCTCTTCATCCCTAGAAGTAACCTTTAACTTGAAATTTTACATTATAATAATTTTTGGACTTTAAGTGTGTATCTCCAAACTATATATTCTATTTCTATGTGCATTTAAGAAGTTTATGCAAATGGTGTTACACTTGATGTATCCTTTTACAAGAGATTTATAGGATTTTGTTTTGTTCTTGTTTTATCAGTAAGCTGTTTTTTTCTCCCAACACTATTGACATCACATGTGTGGGAGTTTGTCCCCACACCAGCCAATTCTCCCAACTCCCTGGACAACAACTGGGTGTCCTAAAATTCAACTCAGTTTTGATGCTAACTACCAGGAATTCATGCAGATCCCACAGATTAAGGGCTCACTTTCACAAGGTTGACCACACTTCAGATACATGTCACTATTCCCAGGTTGCCCCTTGTATTTCTGACCAGCTGGCTATAAATCAGGGGTTTCGGGGGCACCTGGGTGGCTCAGTTGGTTGGGTGTTTGACTCTTGATTTTGGCTCAGGTCATGATCTCAGGGTTGTGAGATCACCCTGCACTGGGCTCTGCCATCAGTGGAGGGAATTTAGACATGAATTTAGACTCCCAGCTGGGAGTCTGCTTGAGATTCTCTCTCTTCCTCTTCCTTTGCCCCTCCCCCTGTTCTCTCTCTCAAATAAATAAATCTTTTTAAAAAATAAATCAGAGGTTTCTACACCCTGCCCCCCCCAAGTTCAATAATTTGTTAGAACAGCTCACAGAACTCAGGAAGATACTTTACTTACTATCACCAATTTATTACATACAAGAGATGCAAATGAACAGCCAGATGAAGAGGTACATAGAGTGAGATCTGGAAGGGTCCTGAGCACAGGAGCTTCTGTCCATATGGAGTTGGGGTACACCACCCTCTTGGCACCACCTGAGTGTTCAACTCAGAAGCTCTCCAAACCGTGTAATTTAGGAGATTTTGTTGATTATATAGCCCACTGATGATTAAACTCAATCTCCAGCCCCTCTCCACTTCCCAGGGGATGAGGCTGAAAGTTCCAACCCTCTAATCATGCCTTGGTCTTTCTGGGGACCACCCTCTATCCTGAAGCTGTCTGTGGACCCCCAGCCACCAATAATCTCATTGGCATATCAAAGCTACTCTTGTCACTCCAAGGATTTTAGGAGCTGTGTGCCAGAAACCTGGAACAAAAACCAGCTGTTTCCCATTGTACCATAATGAGTCTAGGGAGGTAGCCACTCCGTTCCTAGGCTATTATAGGTTTGTTAACAAAAGGAATACTGAATTTTATGAGCTACTTTTTCAATATCAATTTAGGCTTTTCTCTTCTAACCTATTAATTTATTTTATTGGCTACTGTTGGCTGCCATCCTGACATCCATGCCCCTTTTGTTAAGAAAATCCCTATTTTATTTAGACAGTCATCCATCTAGGAACTTGACCTTAACCTTAGTTCAGTAGGAGATGCAGATTAGTCCTGCCAATCAGGGTAGTTCCATTGCCGTTTTCAGTTTCATTGCTATGTTCCAGGCATGAACATTTGATGCAGCTCTGCTCTGTTAAGGGTGAGGGAAAGTCTGCCAAGCAGCTTCTGGGAAATGGTTGAGTCCTTGATCTCCAATCCTGGAGGTCTCAGTTGTAAACTCATTCATGTCTAACCCCCTCTTCCTACCTTTCTCCTACCCATGTGGAGTTGTATACCATTCTTTTTAGGCTGGCACTGCAGGTAGACTAGACTGAAGGGCCAAGACTGGGATAAAGCATTGTCAGGATTAGACATGGGGGTGGTAGGTATCCTTGTTTACTGTGTTTACCAGTTGGCCAGAGAATGAGTCAGAGATGAGCTTTCTGGGTATGGAGGATTCAAGAGAGCAAGAGAGTCTTTGAGAATAATTTGCTGCCTTGCAGGGTGAAGCAAAATTCAAATTGACTTCATGGTGTTGGTGTCCTCAGAGTGTGAGTTTCTTTCTTTTTTTTTTTTTTTTAAATTTTATTTATTTATTCATGAGAGACAGAGAGAGAGAGAGAGAGAAGCAGGCTCCCAAGGAGCAGGGAGCCCAATGCGGGACTCGATCCCAGGACCCTGGGATCATGACCTGAGCCGAAGGCAGACGCTTAACCATCTGAGCCACCCAGGCGCCAGAGTGTGAGTTTCTAGCATGGCTCCAGGGCTTGGCCCTTGGGGAGACTGATCTCTGACCTGCAGCTGCTGAGGCAAGGGTGGCTCTGCCTTTGCATTCTGGCTTGTGTGGGAGGAGCTGGCTGGGTGTGCATAGCAAATATTACAAGAACTGGTTCCAGGGGTTCTGTTTTTGCAACTATGACCGTGTGGCCACTCCATATTATGATGTGCTAGGGAGTAAAGTTCTTTTTTTTTTTTTAAGATTTGGTTTATTTATTTGGGAGCGAGAACACAAGTGGGGGAGGAGCAGAGAGAGAGAGAAGCAGACTCCCCACTGAGCAGGATGCCCAACGATGCTGGGCTCAATCCCAGGACCCTGAGATCATGACCTGAGCTGAAATCAAGAGTCGGACACTTAACCGACTGAGCCACCCAGGCGCCCCAGGGAGTAAAATTATTAAACTGCATGAGAAAGAAAAGAAATTGTATTGTGAGGCTATTGGAAAAGGAATATGCCATAATGGAGAGAGGCAGATGTGGATTCAGATTCCCATATTGCTACTTAGGGAGGATATTAACATGGACAACACACTTCACCTGATCAAGCCTCAGCTTACTTATGTTTAAAATGGAGATCATGCTTACCTTATAGAGTAGTACTGAGGATTAAATAAGACGATGCTTATGATTTTTATAGTCCCTTGGTCTTCAGATAGGATAATTGCTCCAGTGCAATAAACAGAAATTTTAGGAATGTGTGGGCACAGGTGGTTTTAAGGCAGTTTCCAGAGCCACCACTTGTATCCATTATCTTTCCTAAAATTGATTTGTGTAAGAACTTGGCTACAGACAAGATCATGAGTTGGGTTTTTTTCCCATCTCTTTCACATCCATTCTAGTCTAACTTTGCCCAAAAAGGGGGGGGGGGCATTCCTCTTGCCCATCCCATGTCTTCTTATGGAGCACGGCCCCATGATGTAAAAGCTTTCCTGGTGTTAAAGAGACAGAAGAAATGTTGGGGCCTTTTGTTAGAGTAAGTCTGCATGGCAAGAGAAAGCTGGGGTCCCAGGTACATCCTCTTACAGTTGAATTTGCTCTTGAATCCACAGGTTCTAGTCTACAGGAATAAGACATTATCAGTACTGGAAGAAGGAGGAGGTCTCAGGCTTAGGAGATCATCATTTCTGGCAGCAGCCTGACCCGAGATATCTGACCATAACTTCCAGGCAGGCCGGGAGCAGACAGAAGACAGAGCATTTGCTAGCCCTTTCTTCAGAACAGAAGAACATGACCAAGGCCCGGGTAAGGCTTATTTTACCTATTTTTGTCCTTTGTTTCCCAGTGGATTTGTGGAAGCTTCTAAAACACAGTCTGGGGGTGCCTGGGTGGCTCAGTCTGTTAAGCGTCTGCATTTGGCTCGGGTCATGATCCCAGAGTCCTGGGATCGAGCCCTGCATAAGACTCCTTGCTCAGTGGGGAGCCTGCTTCTCCCTCTGCCTGCTTCTCCCCTTGCTTGTACTCTCTCTCTCTGTCAAGTAAATAAAATCTTTTAAAAAAGTTAAAAAATAAACAGTCTGATAAAATGAAACAGTATATGTTGATAAAAGTCAGGATCTGTGGAAAATAAGTTTAGGCCATAATCTTAAAATCTGGGGAGTTAAGAAGCAAGATACATGGGTCGTAAGATTCATACAAAGCCCTTAAGGATGGAACCGAGGTAAATGTGTAAGATCTTATGGGCTGGCTTAGCTTTGAATTTGTGTCTCATTTCTTGGCAGCTGTAATAACAAGAAAAACATGAAAAGTTACATGATTTGTAGTGTCCGTGAGGAGAAAGCAAACCAGTTCTTCAGGGAAAGTAATTTCATTGCTCTTAGTGCTTAAGAAATTTCTTTTCCTAGCTCTTCACAGAGATTTTGTGGTAGACAGTGTCCTCAATATCAGTCATGTAATAAAGGCATAAGATGTTTCCTTTGGCTTTTTCTCATTATGTTCGTCAGAGTAAACTAAGGGGATAATGCCAAAGCAGAACTTGATTGGGCAAAATTCTTCAAAAGCAGTGCACCTGGACAATAGAATCTTCTGGCAGGCCACACTTTACCCCGGAATAAAGCCTGAATTATTTAATAGAATGAATGGGCTGCTTGACCTTTGAATGGTCCTCCATGAAGAAGAATTCTGCCATTTGGCAGAAGACAGCTGAAAGTTCCACTCTTTGATAACAGCTTGGAGTACAGACAGTGGTAATGCTCCCTTTATACCTTTTCAACTGCAGGTTCAGAAATGAAGGCAGAGTCAATTATTCCTGGTCTGGCGTTTGTATTATTAATTACTTAAATGATGCGTGGCTACATATGCATGTAAAAGATTCAAACAAAAAGAAGTATTTACACCAAAAGAGAATATCCCCTTTCACCTCTTCCTGCCCAACCTCCAACCCAAGAGGTAACAGATGTTAATAGTTTGGGTCTCCAGTCAATCTCTTTGTATAATTGACATGTGGTAGAATATATTTATACACATTTTTATATGCATCAATATGTATACTTATACATATATAATTGTGTATATTATTAAGACTTTTCCATATATCTGGGGATCATACTATATATACAACTTGGGGACTTGATTTTTTTTTTATTTAAGAGAGTACCTTGAAGATCATTGGCATTAATAGGTTTACATCTACCAAATTGTTTTTTTTTTTAAGATTTTATTTTTAAGTAATCTCTATTCATAACGTGGGGCTTGAATTTATGACTGCGAGATCAAGAGTCATGCTCTACCGACTGAGCCAGCCAGGGGCCCCACTACCAAATTGATTTTTTTTTTTTTTAAAGATTTTATTTATTTATTTGAGAGAGAGAGAGAATGAGAGAGAGCAAGCACATGAGAGGGGGGAGGGTCAGAGGGAGAAGCAGACTCCCTGCCGAGCAGGGAGCCCGATGCGGGACTCGATCCAAGGACTCCAGGATCATGACCTGAGCCAAAGGCAGTCGCTTAACCAACTGAGCCACCCAGGCGCCCTGATTTTTTTTTTGTTAAGATTTTATTTATTTACTCGACAGAGGAAGACACAGCGAGAGAGGGAACACAAGCAGGGGGAGTGGGGGAGGGAGAAGCAGGCTTTTCCCGCTGAGCAGGGAGCCCGATGCGGGGCTCGATCCCAGGACCCTGGGATCACGACCCGAGCCGAAGGCAGATGCTTAACCGACTGAGCCACCCAGGCGCCCCCTTGTCTGTTTCTGATGGACGTGTAGATATGGATAATTTTTCACTGTTATAAACAAATAATGAACATTCTTCCTCCACATTGTTTTGTCTCTGCAAGTATTTTTTTTTCTTCAAATATTACTTTAGTACTCTTTTAGGCTAAGAAGAACTAATTAATAGAATTCCATGGTGGTGTTGTCTGAATGTTTATGTCCCCACAAAATTCATATGTTAGAATCTTAACCCCCAAAGATGATGTATTAGGAGGTGGGGCCTTTGGGCTGGGAAGTGGGCCCTCACCAGAATGCAACCTTGCTGGCTCCTTGATCTGGGACTTCCCAGCTTCCACAACTGTGAGAAATAAATTTCTGCTTTTATAAGCTACACAGTCTCTGGTATTTTGTTATAGGAACCTGAATGGACTAAGACACATGGTCCTGTGGTATGTGAAATACTCACAGTGTGCATAACTTATCAAGGGAAAATGATGAGAACGTGTTCCTGTCCCTCTTTTCCGCATCATCTGTTCCACCTTAGATTGCATCGGCATCTGTTGTTACAGGCATCATTATCATTTGAGGACGTGGCTGTGGGCTTCTCCTGGGAGGAATGGCAGTTACTGGCTCCATCTCAGAAGGACCTGTACCGGGAAGTGATGTTGGAGAACTATAGGAACCTGGTGTCAGTGGGTGAGGACGGCATCACAATCCGTTGCCTTTTCTTTCTCATTCAATAAAATTGGTAGTGTCCCTGAAATATCTCCTGGTTTGGACTAACACATTGTAGAGAACAGACTTTTATTCTCCTCTTTGGCACTAGAGTGTATATGCTCTCCCTCCCCCAGGAAAAGGATTTTGCTTTACTGAAGTATAAATGATGTACAGACTTTCTCCAGTTTTCTTAGATTCCCCAAGCTTAAATACTTGGTGCCAAGTTTTCAATGATTTCCCATTTTACAGGTTATCAAGCTAGCAAACCAGATTCACTCTTCCAGTTGGAGCAAGGAGAACCACCATGGACGGTAGTGGGAGCAGCTCAGAGTCAAACCTGTCAAGGTGAGTGAGTGAAAACCAAGAAAATGGGGAGAAAGGACACTAAAGCTCCAGTGGGCCAGTGAAAGGTTAACACTTTGGAACTGTTGTGTGGAGAACTTTTCTTTTTTTTTTAATGATTTTATTTTATTTATTTGTCAGAGAGAGAGAAAGAGAGCGCTCACAAGCAGGGTGAGCGGCAGGCAGAGGGACTAGCAGGGTCCCCAGTGAGCAGGGAACCCGATGTGGGGCTTGATCTCAGGACCCCGGGTTCATGACCCAAGCCGAAGGCAGACGCTCAACCAACTGAGCCACCCAGGCATCCCTGGAGAACTTTTCTTATGCCAGTTGGTGACACAAAAATCTGAGTAACTCCTTTCTGTATCACTCTTCTTTATTCGGGCTGTTCTTTGCCTGCTATTAAAGGTTGAGGTCTTCCTTTTTTTCTCATTTCTAGATCTGATTACAGTCTTGGCTCATGTAGGATCCAGATTTCTTACCTGGTTCCCTCCTGCCCAGCTTCTGCCTGTCTTCTACTTCCCTTTTCTGCAGCGTTCCCACCTCCTGTTCCTCACCGACTTGCTCCCATACAGATGGCTTTGCACTTGGCACAGTTCTCGTCTTCTGCACATCCTTGCCCCTTTCAAAAGGGCTGAAATCCCTCCCTGACAACCCACCTCACCTGAGGTCATCTAAAAACTACACGTACCTTGTCGCTTAGGGCACCTCAATCTACTATTCAGCCTCTGCTTCCCCAACTTCCAGGTTCTGGGTTTTTGTGGGTTTTTCTTTCTTTTTTTAATCTTCTGCTTCATTCTCATATTAAAAGTTTCATTCATTCTCAAGGCCTAAGCTCTCTGTTCTCTGCTGGAGAGTCCCAAATTGACCTCTTCTACTAACGTCTGATCGGCAGTGTAATCCCCGTATGTTGCCAGCTACCAGGGCAGCTGCCCTTTGATGTCCTCCTTCCTGTATGCAAAAGCAGAGGTCCTCCTTTCTCCCAGATAATGTCTTCACCGTCATAGAGTGTATTCAGATATATTTGAAGAGTTTAGCTCTCTGTACTCTGACAGTTATTCCCAGGTTGACATCTCCCCTTCTGTAGTCTGATCAGACCTCTAATTCTATATTTTGCCGGCACCGAGGATAATTATCCTGGGAAGTCCTCTTTCCTTCAGCTTTTGTGTTGCAACCTGAGATCATTTTTCCTCCTGGTGAATCCTTTTACTCCTAGTGCGTTTTACTTAGGTTCTGCTCTGCTGCTGTACACGTTAGGTGCTTAGTTACCTGTGAGTTGCCTTGAATTTTCTGTATTATTTCTGACAGTCTCTGCTACTTATATTAGATTTTATTGTTTTGAAAAGGCCTTAGGGAATTGCACACTCTCAATTCCCACCTCGGAGTAGGCTGTGATCATTTAGTCTTGCATTGCACCTGTTGCTACACACATCGGCTGTCTGCGGTTGTTCAGTTAGTCCCTTTTAATGGTATGGCTGTATTCCTCTGTGGGCGGGGGGGCATTAAAGTGGTGGAACTTGATGAGAAAACAGGAGGAGTGAGAACTGGTTAAAAAAACAGGAGGTCCACATATATTTAGAGGTTGATGAGATAAGAACCCAGCTGGGTAGAGTGAGAAGTATTGGGACTATGGTGGGAGGAGGGTCAGAAAATGTCCCAGAAACAAGTGACAAACGTATTCCAAAGAGGAGGAAGTGATAGATTTTATTGAAAGCCACAGGTCATATAGTGTCCAATAAGCTGAGGATTGGCATCTGTGCATTTGATTGTGTTGCATTTTTACGGCCAGATACCGCCTTCCTTCACCTTGATCTCTTTTTATCTCCACAAGTTCCAGTGCACAGTTGGAACTCCCTCTTTTCTAATTTTTCTGTACTTTGTGTCTACACTGCACTGCCTCAGTCATGATCACATGTTTTATCGTATTGTTTTATGGTGGGTATGAGGCTTCTTTTTCCATATGGAGAAAAGGCCTCTATGTTAGTCTTCCTTACCGCATGTAGACTAGATAATCATTCACTGACAGCATCACTTGCATCTGCTTGTTCCCCACATCTTGAAAGTAGGTCTTATTTTGTTTTGTTTTCTTTTTAAATCAGGGATGTGTGTAAACTACATGGGAACTTTTTCAAACCACAGGCTTTGTCTCTGGAGATTTGGTTTCTAATCTACTAGAAATGGGGAGTGCCCTGAGCATATGAGCTTGGAAAAACTTAACTAGGCCAGCTGTGCTTTGATCCGTGTAGTTGAAGAACTGCCATCCTACTGCACTCTGAAAGAGCTGGATCTAATGAAGGACAGAATACCTTCCAAGTGTCAAAGTCCCATCAAAATTTTTAGGATTTGATTATGAGGCATAGACGGGCTGTTTTTGCAAAATTAGAGAAAATTGAGCTTTGGTGAAGTGTTACAGAAAGAATTAAAGTACTTTTTGGAAGAATGATAAAATAATTTCTGCAAGAAAGATAGTTGGATTTCAAGTCAAAATGATATGGGTTAGTAAAAAGATTTTAGAGATAGAGTTGAGGAAAGCAATGTGGGAGATCCTTAGTACATTGGCCTGTAGGAGACTGTATGAAAGGAAATGGCTGATTATTGTGGACTTTATGTTAATAATTGGCTTAGAAAGTGTGAATTTGGTTCTGTTTTAACTTTTTGTGCTATTTGTAGATGGTCTTGCTTGATAGCTAGGGAGTAGCATTGAAACAGGAAGTTACAGCTTGGAATTCTAGGATAAATGGAAGATAAGGCAGGTCGATGTTTTGTTCCTGGATGGGGAATGAATCTCTTAATTGGTGGTGACAGATGATGTAGGAACAGAGATTAAGGAGGAATGTGGCATTAGTTGAAAGAAGAAAATTTGGGGATGAGTATATCAGTAGATTATAATGGCAAGTACGGATATGGTTTATATGGATACAGATGACCTGTATCTGTGCTGTCCATTGTATTGGCCACTGGCCACATGTGGCTACCTAAGTGTAATTAACATTAAGTAAAATTACAAATTCAGTTCCACTGTCACTCTGGTCACCCACATTCAAGTGCTCAATAGCCACACGTGGCTAGTGGGTACCATATTAGGAAACACAGATACAGAACATTCCCATCATTGCAGAAAATTTTATTGAACAGCATAGTACACAGTTATAGTTATGATTAAACTCATTGGAGAAGGTGATGTTTCCACCAGTCAGTACAACTGTACTCTTCTCTGGGACAAGGGCAGATGGCCCGAGGACCTTTTCTTTTTTTTTTTTTTTTATTAGAGAATGTGCACATGCATGAGCAGGGTGGGCAGAGGGAGAGGGAGAGAGAAAGAGAATCTTTTTTTTTTTTTAATTTTTTTATTCTTATGTTAATGCCCATACATTACATCATTAGTTTTAGATGAAGTGTTCCATGATTCATTGTTTGTGCATAACACCCAGTGCTCCATGCAGAATGTGCCCTCCTCAATACCCACCACCAGGCTAACCCATCCTCCCACTCCCCTCCCCTCTAGAACCCTCAGTTTGTTTTTCAGAGTCCATCGTCTCTCATGGTTCGTCTACCCCTCCGATTTCCCCCGCTTCATTCTTCCCCTCCCGCTACCTTCTTCTTCTTCTTTTTATTTTGAGAGAATGAGAATCTTAAGCAGGCTCCACACTCAGCATGGAGCCAGGTGTGGGGCTTGATCTCACAACCCTGAGATCGTAACCTGAGCTGAAATCAAGAGTTGGACACTTAACTGACTGAGCCACTCAGGTGCCCCTAAGGACCTATTTTTAAATTCTAGATGGACATATATGTGTCTGGGTATATTGGACTGGGTGAGGTTGTATCATTTTTACATAGAAAATTGGAAGTGTTGACTACAGTATTAGTCTAAATAGGTGATTGGTGTTTTATATAAGTTAGTTTTGGTGTGCAGGTAGAATGAAAGGCGAAAGGTTTAGTAACAAGGCAGTTGTTGAATATTTTACCGCAGTAATCTTGGGATGAGGTGCTATAGGTCCTCCTTTCTGATTTTCTGATTCCAACCCTTTGTTATGAAAACCCACATTGTTTATGTTTGATCAGCATTTGTTTGATGTCTCTGGATGGGATTTTCAAATTCCCATCTCCTCTCCCGAGACTCTTTTTTTTTTTTTTAAAGATTTTATTTACTTATTTGACAGAGAGAGAGAGGGACAGTGAGAGAGGGAACACAAGCAGGGGGAGTGGGAGAGGGAGAAGCAGGCTTCCCGCTGAGCAGGGAGTCTGCTTCTCCCTCTGACCCTCCTCCCTCTCATGCTCTCTGTCTCTCATTCTCTCTGTCTCAAATAAATAAATAAAATCTTTAAAAAAAAAAATTATAAAAAAAAAAAAGTTATCTGAAGTCTAGAACTTTCTCCACACTCATAGGTCTAACTGGATACTTCATATTTGTTCATGAATGTATATATTATCTCAAGCCTGATGTGTCCCTCAAAATGGAGCACTTGAGTCCCCACAAATGTCAAACCTCTCTCCCTAATCTTCCTCATCTTATTAAATGGCACCAGCAGCTACACAGATACGTAAGCCACATATTGAGAAGCTATGCTTGATGATTCCCTTTTCTTCCTCTGGCATTCATTCTTACAGTGAGCCTTATCTTTTCCTTCTGTCATTGTCTTTCCTTTCTCTGCACTATGTCCTTGTTCTTGTACATTTCTCCATCTCCATGGTGGTCAGCTGATGCTGCTGTTACCCCTTGCTGAACTCTGCTGTATCCTGTTGTGTAGTCTCTCAACAGCTTCATCTCTCCAGCTCATTTTTCATACAACAGCTGTGTGATTATTGGTATTTTGGGAATTACTAATTCAGAATGGGTTGTATTCCTTCCAAAAAATGTTCAGTGGCTTATGGCCATTGCTCTTAGCATAAAACCTAATTTCTAACAAAGTCTTCCTACATCATCTATATTTTCTCATTTCTTCCTCCCTTTTCAAACTTAGCAATTTCCACTTCACTCAAGCTCAGGATAGTCCAGGTACACCAGGCTTTTTTTTATGTTTCTTGATGATGCCTAAATTTTTCTGCCTCTGGGTTTTGGCACTGGCTGTTCCTTCTTGGAATGTTCTTCATCAAGTTATCTGCATAACATTGCTCATTCTTATCCTATGATGTCACCTTAACTTGCCTTGTCTCATGGATGACTATTTTATCTAAGATTAACCTACCACTACTCTGTCATCTCCTTCATACATACTATTTTGCACAATCTGTAATTTTTTTATTTCTTTGGTTACTTGTTGATCCCCTCGTCCCCCCATCTTGCTCTCTGTCTTGTTACTAGGATGACAGCTCCATGGACACAGATTATATAAGTTGCCTTAGTGTGACTGATATATTCTAATTCTAATATTCTAATATATTATTCTAACGTTCAAATATCATAAAGTAATATATTCCTAAACACCAGCACATTCAATATTTGTTGGATGAATGGATCCATCCCCTCCATCTTGTTTTGTTCTATTCCAGTCACTGTGTGGTTCTATTTTTACTTCTATCTCCATTTTGCAAGGTCCTATTTGGAAAGAATCCCAAGTTATATTTATTCATTGTAGGCTATCCAGTGTTGTTTCTAAAGTAGCTGTTCTTCCCTTTGCTGTTTTATAATACTGTCTTTTTTCACAGAGCATAGGATCTATTTCTCTTAGGGATCTTATAAAGAGCTAGCCCAAACCATGGCAATTTTTTTTTTTTTTTTACATTTTTCCCCCTAAAATTATCATGGATGTTTTCATTGTTCTTTTTCCTAGAAGAAATATGGGAGATTGACCATATGCAGTGGCACCCAGAAAACCAAAACGAGAGTAAAAGTTTGGAAAGATATCAGCAAAGTTATGCACTTGGAAACAATTTCGATTTATGCAAAAGTCTTGTTCCTTTAACACAAAGACACAATCAGTTTGGCTCACATTGTAAAAGTTTGAAATCACATTTAGGTTTTGTTATCCAGAATAGAAGATACGCAGGAGAGGATTCTGATGAGGTTAGTGGATGCGGGAAATCATCAGTCTACATCCAGCAGGATACAATTCTTACTGGACTTAAATGCCTTGGATGCATTAAACCCAGTAGCGCTAAATCACAGCTCAATGAACATCAAAAAACTTACACAGAAGAGAAGCCACATGAATGCAGTGAGTGTGGGAAAGCCTTCTCCAGGAAGGCACAACTCATTAGGCATCAGAGAACTGAAAGAGGAGAGAAGCCGCACGGATGCAATGAATGTGGGAAAACATTCATGAGGAAGATTCAGCTCACTGAACACCAGAGAACTCATACTGGAGAGAAGCCCCATGAATGTAATGAATGTGGAAAAGCCTTCTCCAGAAAGTCACAGCTTATGGTACATCAGAGAACTCATACAGGAGAGAAACCCTATGGATGCAGTGAATGTGGCAAAGCCTTCAGCCGGAAGTGTCGGCTCAATAGACATCAGCGATCTCACACAGGAGAAAAACTCTATGGATGCGGTGTGTGTGGGAAAGCCTTCTCCCAGAAGGCATACCTCCTTGCACATCAGAGACTTCACACAGGAGAGAAGCCTTATAAATGCAGTGAATGTGGAAGAACTTTCTTTTTTAAGTCGGACCTGACCAAGCATCAGAGAATTCATACGGGAGAGAAACCTTATGAATGCAGTGACTGCGAAAAAGCCTTCAGGAGCAAGTCAAAGCTCATTCAGCATCAGCGAACTCATACCGGAGAGAGACCATATGCATGCGGTGAATGTGGCAAAGCCTTTGCCCACATGTCAGTTCTCATTAAACATAAGAAAACTCATACAAGAGAGAAAGCTATAAATTCACTGAAGGTGGAGAAACCTTCCTCAGGGAGTCATAGCTCTTTATACATGAGTGAACTTGCACGAGAGCAAAGCGAGATGAACACAGTGCCTGTGGAAATACCTTCTTTGGGAACTCAACCCTTGTTAAACCTCAGTGAGTTCCTCGGGGGTAGAAATGTGGTGTTTGTGGAACAGCCTTTTCTAAGAAGTCAGGCCTCAGTAGATAATAGGGAATTTGCACAGGGAATAAGTCTTGCAAATGCAGTGAATGTGGCAACACCTTCGGTAATAAATTATGTCTTATATGTTACAGACATTGTGTAGGAAAGAAAGTCTCTGGTACCAGAATGTATCTGATACCAGAAAAGCCTTTAGCAAGAATCCTCCACACATTATATGTCAGAGCTCATTTTGCACATAAATGCTATGGATGCAGTGGTGGTGGAGGATAAGTCTGTGAGAATTCAGACTTATTAAATTTCTATGAAATCCCACTGGGCAGAAATGCAGCTATTGTGGGGAAGCCTTTTCCTGGAGGTGATATCTCCATTGTTATCAAAGAATTCCCACAGGACCAGAACATTAGGAAAGAATGTGATGATGTTTTCAGTGATAGGTTCTACCTCATCACATCAGAGAAGTGTAGAAAGATACCTCTAGAGACACTGAATATGGACAACATTTTCAGTAAAATGTGGAAGAACTCATAGGAGAAACCCCTGAACACAGTAAAAGATGGAAATTCTGAAATAGGAATTCTATTGCCAAACTAACTAATGTGTCACAATTTAATACCTTGGGAATCTGGGAAAGACTTTTCTAATAAATGAAATCTTGGGCACTAGGAATTGAATTATGTAGCAAAAACCTATGAATATAATGAATACGGAGATACAACTTTATTAGTCTCTTATGGCTGCTGTAACAAATTACCATACATTTGGTGGCTTAAAACAACACAGTATTATAGCTCTGGAGGTCTGAAGTCTGAAATGCCTCTTGCTAGACAAGGGGGTCACAGGGCTGCTTTTCTTTTTGGAGGCTGCAGGGAGAACCTGTTTCTCTTTGTCCTTCCAGCTGCTAGAAGTTGCCTGAATTTGTGGTTTGCAGACCCCTTCCACCTTCAAAGCCAGCAATGGCCGGTCAACTCTTCCATCACTCTGACACTGAACTCCTGCCTCCCTCTCCTACACTTAAGGACCTCTGTGACTATATTGGGCCCACCCAGATAATCCAGGATGACCTCCCTATCTTAAAATCAGCTAATTAGCAACCTTAACTCCACCTACTACCTTGATTCCCCCTTGCCTTATACTGTGAAATATTCACAGGTCCTGGAGATTAGAATGTGGACATCTTTGGGGGGCCATTATTCTGCCTCCTTCAGAACACCCTCTGGCATCCAATTATTTGTCCATACTACATGAAAAATACATTCGCTCTCTCTTAGCACCACCAAATGTCTCAACCTATTACAGAACCAACTCAAAGTCTAAAATTCCATCTAAATCTTCTTGGCTCAAAAGCTCTAAATCAAGTATTGGGTGAGGCTCTGGGTATGATTTGTCCTGAGGCACAGTTCTCCTCTGTGAGGCTGTGAAACTCTAGAAACAATTCATATGGGCCTAAAATACCCAATTGCATCTTTTACTTTAAATGTCTTTTGCCATGTAACGTAATACATTTACAGGTTCTGGGGATTAGGACATGAACATCTTTGGGAGGCAGTTCTGTCTACCACAAAAACACTAGATTTCGGAGAATTCATACTACAGTAAATTCCTACCTAGCCTTTAAATAAATGTAGAGAAGCGTGTTCACAGAGTAGTAATTATCTTTGATAATTATGGTCCAAATACAGTAACTTTTTTTCTACAATCAGGGAATCTTACACCTGTGTCATTAGATGTGACCAGCATGGAATACTTTTGAAATATGTAAATCAAATGATGAACACTGGCAAAGAACTCATAAATGCCCTAAAGGAACATGAGCTTTATGTGCTGCAAATGCTGCCAAATGTATTTGTATCTATTCTGAAATTGTATAAATGAACATATCCTATTGAGTACAGAATGCATATTCCATAATGCACCTAAGTAACAGAATTCTTCACAGCCAATTCCAACAACCTTTTTTCTTTAACAGTAAATGTTTAATGTATATACTCTCATTAAATAACCAAAAAACCCAGACAAAATATATGAATGGCCTGTTTTCAGACATTGGGTAATAGGGAGATGAGCACAGCTAACTCGAGAGAAAGGAAACAAATGAAGGGAGCCTTATGACTACCTCCAGCTTACAGCCTGGAGAGAGTTTCCATTCTGTAGCATAGGGAGAGGGAATCCAATCAAATCCTGGCAGTCTCTCCAAACTGAGGCAGAGTTTAGGGTTTGGAGAATTCAAGGTGGGTCAAATTTATGGGGCAGGTTACAGGAGAGGAGAGAGCTGCACCCAGAATGAGCACATTCCTCCACATGATTTGAAGTGATCAGCACATATATGTGAAGAAGCTCCCTGGGCTGGAGAAAGAACCACTGGAAAGGAACAGGCAGAACCATCCTTGGAATTTGCACAGGTTGGGAATAATTTGTTTCCACCAGTTGGAATGGAAACCCCTCCCAACATTTGGAAAATCAAAGTGGATCTTCAGAAAAATAGTGCTTCAGTGGGGGGGTGGGGGGGGGGAGGTGTCGCTCAAATTGACTCTAGAGTAACAGCTACTCTGAACCTTCCTGACAAAGCATAAATGTGAATTTGGTAGATTCACTCATAAGTTTTAGTAGTTTTCTGTAGG
>NC_058418.1:5324031-5410617 GCF_002201575.2 Neomonachus schauinslandi
TAAGGGAAAAGTGCATTTTGCACATGGAATGGTGAATTTTGGTGCCTCAAAGCTATTATAAAACCAAACTGTTCCCAAGTAGTTTAACTGCTTCCCAAGAAGTTTAACTTTAAGCCCAGTAGTATTTAAAGAATAGAAAGCCATCCATCAACCAAGAAAACCAACAGTGTCAAAATCACAATGTCTGGCATCTAGTCAAAACCTACCCAGGTATGCAAAAGCAAAACAGGAAATTAGGATCTATAAACATGGAGAAAAGTCAATAGAGACCCAAAAGTGACATGGGTGACAGAATTAACAGAAAATGATGTTAAAAACAGCTATTATAAATATTCTGTGTACTTAAGAAGGTTGTATCAAATGGATTATAAAAATTACTGTGGGGTTTCTCTCCACGTGAGCAAAGGGGTAGATGAGGCCAGTCTAGTCACTAGAGCCCCCACCCCCAGGTTGTTCAGCCTCCAGGAAGAGGTCAGGAGGAGGTAAATTCCATCAGTGAGGACCAGGTCCCGTGAGGAGGAGACCCAAGCCCAGCTGAAGTTGGGGAGTGTAGTTTGGTCTCTGTCTAATCCCTCTTTGGTTTTTCTGGGAACTGAGGCATCTGTGCTGAGCCACAGATTTCTGGGAGGTGCAGTTCGGGATACATTGTCTTCCTAGTTAGTGGCTAGTGCTTCGTGGCCATTTGGCTGCCACAGGGGTTCTGGAACATGCCTTTGTCTATTTTTCTTCACATGAGAATTCTGCCTGGATTCAAGTGGCTATTGAAGAGGGTGCCTGTCAGACCCTATCAAAGATGTCTGGGACTTCTATATACAGCATGTGAGGGAACTGGCTTTCCACAGGTCAATTCCAAGCTCATCCTGTGACTCAGCTTGGACAGAGTCAGATCTTGGCAGGTCTGTCCTGCTGTATGGCTGGGGCAGGAGATGGCTCTACAGAGCTCCTTTGTTGTGTGGGAGGCATTTGTCCTCATTCCTCCTGCTCTAGGAGGCTAGATGGACACAGGGTCCTTGGGAGGGGAATTTGATTGTGGGTCCTACTGAACCTTACTTTGCCCCTTATCCCATCCCTTCCCCTCCCGGTCCCCAGGAAAAACTTTGGGTGTTCGTGTGTTCTATGGGGTGTCTTGTCCTGGCCTCCTCTTTCTGTCATCATGAACAGAGAACTTCTAGAACAATGTCTGCCATGCAGTGCCTTGAAGACTAAGCAGGCAACTTTGAAATAATATTGTTATGAATGGGAAGATGATTTCAGCAGAAAGAAATTCGATTTACATACTTTAGAACCTACAACACAATCTCTACAGATTTACAGATTCCACCTACTTCATCTTGCTTTTCAGTCTAGAATTTGGGTCTCTAGATTTTAGAACATGCCAGACCTCAGAGAAGAAGTCTAGAATCAGCTACCCCACAACAAGTTGCCTAGTGCTGGTTCTGTATAGGGTAGCAGTTACTCCAGGTTTGGCTTTCTCTGTATTTGTATCTGTGTATTAGGGGTGAAGGTAGAAGACTAGAAATTCCTAGTTGGTGTGTGGACTGATTAATCTGCTCTCTGAGGACTCCATTTTCTAACCCCAGCTTTGTGATTTTAAGAATTCATTCTTCGTGGGGCACCTGGGTGGCTCAGTCAGTTGAGAATCCAACTCTTGATTTTGGCTCAGATCATGATCTCAGGGTCATGGGACTGAGTCCTGTATCGGGCTCCACACTGAGCGTTGAGTCTGCTTGGGATTCTCTCCCTCTGTCTCTCCCATTGCCCCCCACCCCCTGCACTCACATGCTCTCTCTAAAAAAAAAAAAAAAAAATTCATCCTTCATGAAAAGAAGGGTGTTGAGTAATTGTCAAATCTCTAAAAGGTAGCCTGTCATTGAAATGTCTCCTTTATTCTTTTTTTTTTAAAGATTTTATTTATTTATTTATTAGAGAACGAGCGAGAGAGAAACAGCATGAGAGGGGGGAGGGTCAGAGGGAGAAGCAGGCTCCCTGCCGAGCCGGGAGCCCGATGCGGGACTCGATCCCAGGACTCCAGGATCATGACCTGAGCCGAAGGCAGTCGCTCAACTGACTGAGCCAGCCAGGCGCCCCTCCTTTATTCTTAATCAGAGCTCTATTATCAGATGTTCAGGACCAGAAAAGACAGTAGACTAAAAATGCTGGCAATTTCCTAAGAACAGAAGAAAATGACCAAGACCCTGGTGGGGTTTTTTCTGTTTTGCCCTTCATTGTCATGGATTTGCAGAGGCTTATAAAAATAATTAACAAATGGAAACATACAAACATTCCTAAATTCAGAATTGAAGGAAAAATAAGCCATAAAATCAACATTAGGACAAAGGTAGAATAATGAAATGTAGACCACTGAGTTTGCTTAAAGGAATACAGGTAAACAGGTATGTAAGAATGTATGATGTATTTAAATTGAATTACAAATACTTCCTAATGTTTCTAGTATCGATAATGTGTTAGTTTCCTCTTGGTGTCAAAAACAAATTCTCACAAACTTTTAGCAACTTAAAACAATGCAAATTTATTCTCTCACGTTCTTTAAGTCAGAAGCCAGGATTGGCTTGGCTAATTTCTCTGCCCTGGATTTCATTAAGACTGAAATAAAAGTGGGCCCACAGAGTTTTATTAGAAGGCTCTGGGAAGAAACTGCTTCCAAGATTATTCAGGTTTTGGTAGAATCCATTCCCTTGTGGCCATATGACTGAGCCCCGTTTCCTCACTGGCTGTCAGCTGCAGGTGGATCTTTGGTCCTAGAGGCTGCTTATATTCTTTCTGGTGCTTTACATATGGTCCTTTTCCAGCAATCAGTTGAGTTCCTCTTATGCTTCCAGTTTCTCCAGCTTCCTTCCTGAAACATCTTCCTCTTCTGCTTCTAGCTGCTTATGTGATGACGTTGTACCCTGATTATCCAGGTTCATCTCCCTGTGTGCAATCAACTGAGTAGTAGCCTTAATTACATCTCCAAACACAGTACCTAAATTCATTTGATTGGACAACTAAGGAGCAGGAATCTTGAAGGAACATCTTTAGAATTCTACCTAAAGAAATAATAGATGAGAAACACTGAAAGTTATATGATATGTATTATTCCTAAGGAGAAATCAGACCAGCTCCTTAGAGGAAATAATTATTTCCTGGAGCTTACGTCTTGAAATCAGGTAATTAACTTCTCCAACTTTGTTCTTCTATTTCACTATTGTTTTGGCTTTTCTACATCCTTTGCTTATCCATATAAATGTGAAGATTAGCTTGTTTACTTGTTTTAAAAATGACTTTGGTAATTTTGGTAGAGATTATATTAAATCTACCTTAGTAAAAAAAAGATTAGTGGGGAGCCTCGCCATCCATGAACATGATACAGTTTTTCTTTTGTTTGGGCATTCTTTGTTTCAGTAATGTTTTGTGCTTTTCATCATAGTAGTCTTGTACATCTTTGATTTACTCTTGGGTATAAGGATTTTTTTGTCTTAATTTTATTTTTCAATTGTTTGCTAGTACAGAAATACAACTGATTTTTTAATATTTTGATCTTTTGTCTTGTGAATTTGGTAGATTCACTCATAAGTTTTAGTAGTTTTCTGTAGGCTTTCTTGGGTTTTCTTTATACACAATCCTGTTGTCTGCAAATAGCAACAGTATTCTTTTCTGATCTTTAAGCCTATTATTTTTCTTGTCTTATTGCACTGTGAGGTTCTCTAGTATGATGGGTGAACAGTTTGTCTCATTCTCAGTCCTAAGGGAAAAGTGCATTTTGCACATGGAATGGTGAATTTTGGTGCCTTAAGGGCAGACTGTGCTGGGTTAAGTAGTATTTCTTGTTTTATTATTGATTTTATTGTTATTTTAGTGGTTACTATAGAGCTCACAGTGTGACATCTTTCATTCATCACGGTTGACCTAGGATTGATACCATGACATTTTACACTGTTCATTTCACACACCTTACCTTGCCTACTTCACACTTGTAATTCACACATTTTATTTCACACTTCCAAAAATTTAATAACCTAATGGCAGTATAATTCCTTTTAAGTCCATTCTCTGTCTTTTGAGCTATCATTGCCCCACCTTTTAGTTTTTTATTGTTACAAACCCACCTTACGTTGTTACTAATTTCATTCTTAGGCAACAGAGGGCCAGATAGTAAATATTTTCAGCTTGGCTGGCCATACAGTCTCTATCAAATCTGTTCAATCATCTGTTCTATAGTGAAAGCATTCATAGATAGGTAAACAAATGGATGTGGTTATGGTCAAATAAAACTTAACTTAGAAAAGTAGGCGGGGGGGGGGGCGCCTGGGTGGCTTAGTCGTTAAGCGTCTGCCTTCGGCTCAGGTCATGATCCCAGGGTCCTGGGGTCAAGCCCCGCATCAGGCTCTCTGCTCAGTGGGAAGCCTGCTTCTCCCTCTCCCACTCCCCCTGCTTGTGTTCCCTCTCTCGCTGTGTCTCTCTCTGTCAAATAAATAAATTCTTAAAAAAAAAAAAAGAAAAGTAGGCAGGGGGCGCCTGGGTGGCTCAGTCGGTTAAGCATCTGCCTTTGGCTCAGGTCATGATCCCAGTGTCCTGGGATCGAGTCATGCATTGGGCTCCCTACTTAGCAGGGAGTCTGCTTCTCCGTCTCCCTCTGCTGCTCCCCCTGCTTGTGTTCTCTCACTCGTTCTCTATCTCTCTCTCAAATAAGTAAGTAAAATCTTAAAAAAAAAAAAAAAGGAAAGAAAGAAAAGTAGGCAGGGAGCTGGATTTGGCCCATGACCTCTCCTAAACAATTTACCCTTTAAAGAAAATGAGAAGAATAAGAACCTTACAAATATCCCATTATTTACCATTTCTGGTGTTCACTACCTTTCTGTTGATCTGAATTTTCAACTAGCATAATTTTCTTTCAGCCTGAAAATATCCTTTAAGATTTCTCTGTGCAGATCTTTCAGCAGTGAATTCTCTCACATTTTGTTTATTTAAAAATGTCCTTGGGGTGCCTGGCTGGCTCAGTCAGAAGAGCATGTGACTTGTGATCTCAGGGTGGTGAGTTTGAGCCCCATTTTGGGTGTAGAGATTAATAATAAATAAATAAACTTAAAAAAATAAAAGTAAAAAATAAGATTGTGTTCATTTCAAAAAATGTGTTTATTTCAAGTGGCTCTGTGTAATGTGTAGCGCATTGGACTTCTAATGACGAAAAATACCTTATTTCACACTAATTTTTATTTTTTATTTTCATTTATTTATTTATTTTAAAAGATTTTATTTATTTGAGAGAGAGAGAGCACAAGCAGAGGGGAGGGGCAAAAGGAGAGGGAGAAGTAGACTCCCTGCTGAGCAGGGAGCCTGATGCTGGGCTCCATCTCAGGTCCCTGAAATCATGACCTGAGCCGAAGGCAGACGCTTAGCCAACTGAGACACCCAGGCGCCCCATCTCTTCTTTTTTTTTTTAAAGATTTTATTTATTTATTTGACAGAGAGAGAGACAGCGAGAGCAGGAACACAAGCAGGGGGAGTGGGAGAGGGAGAAGCAGGCTTCCTGCGGAGCAGGGAGCCCGATGTGGGACTCGATCCCAGGACCCTGGGACCATGACCTGAGCCGAAGGCAGATGCTTAACGACTGAGCCACCCAGGCGCCCACCCCCATCTCTTCTTAATAACATTTCTTTTCTCTAGCTTACTTTATTGTAAGACTACAGTATAGAAAACATAAAATTTGTGTCAATTAACTTTATGTTATCAACAAGGCTTCTGGTCAACAGTAGGCTATTAGTAGTTAAGTATTGGGGGAGTCAAAGGTTATACGTGGATTTTCAACAGCATGGGGGTTGGTGCCCCTAACCTCCACATTGTTCAAGGTTCAACTGCTCAATTTTCTGCTGGTTCATACACATCTGAACATCAGAGATACATCTGAATGGTCATTTTTTAAAAGATTTTATTTTTAAGTAATTTCTACACACAGTGTGGGGCTTGTGCTCACAACCCCAAAATCAAGAGTCACATGCCCTACCGACTGAGCCAGCCAGGTGCCCCTGAATGGTCATTTTAATATTTCATTCTTTCCCCATATTTTGGATGTTTTATTTCTCAATATATTAAAAACATATTAATATCCTGGGTTATAATTACTCATGTGCAGTCATTTCAAGTCTGATTCTATGTTCTTTCTGTTGATACATGTTTCCCTGTAACTATATATGGTGGTAAATGCTAACTAGACTTACTGTGGCAGTCATTTCACAAATATATTGCAAATCATTATTTTGCACAACCTGAAACTAATGTTTTATGTCAATTATACGTCAATAAAAATAAATAAAAGGTAGTATTTCGTTGGGAAAAAATATATAAAAGCTCCTTGAGGGCCAATATTTGCTGTGTTTTTATGTTAGCACTTAGTTCTCTATCTTTAAGTAGATGTTAAAAATGTTTTTAAAAATAAATAAAAATTAAAAAATAAAAATATTTTTCAGAGATTTCTATTTCAGGGATATTTTACCTGTAGGATTTAATGGATATACCTTTCAAAAACTTCTAATTTGTCGGATTAGTTGATAATTAAGTGTACAATTGCAATAGAGTTTTTTTAATTTTTATTTTATTATTATTTTTTTAAAGATTTTATTTATTTATTTGACAGAGAGAGACACAGCGAGAGAGGGAACATAAGCAGGGGGAGTGGGGGAGGGAGAAGCAGGCTTCCCGCCGAGCAGGGAGCCCGATGTGGGACTCGATCCCAGGATCCTGGGATCATAACCTGAGCTGAAGGCAGACGCTTAACGACTGAGCCACCCAGGTGCCCCTGCAATAGAGTTTTTAATTGAAATATATTTGACCTATAACATATAAATTTAAGATGTACAACATGTTGATTTGACACATCTATATATTATAATATGGGAAGATAGATTTAATGGCATTTTACTTCTTTCCATAATGAATAATGAAAACTATTACACAAAGACATAGCCTTTGTAAGTTATGGTAAAAACAACCAGAACATATACCTAGAGGTCTTTTTCACATCAGTAATGATCACTACAAATTGAAGAACAGTGTGTTATTATAGGGGTTAATGTCATTTGAGAATGTATCTGTGGACTTTACCTGGGAAGAGTGGCAGCTACTAGGTTCTGCTCAGAACAATCTATATCTGAGTATGATGTTGGAGAATTACAGCAACCTGTGACAATAGTTAAAGATGATTGCTGTGTGTCATTCAGTGTCACAGACAATAGCCTTTCCTTTTTCAGTTGCCCTAGCTTCCAAAGAGCTTTAAGATACTGGACTTTAGTTTATAGGCAATAGATTCTTAGTCTGTCTTCTGTTTCCATATAGAACTTATGTGCTCTCACCTTCGGTAGATATTTGATCTGTCAAGGTGAAACTATGTCAATTCCTGAGACTTTCGTGCTTTTCCTAGATATCCCCCACCAAGTCCAATTATAAGTGTCCAAGTCTTTGTCATTTCCCATGAACAGGCTATCCAGCTACCAAGCCAGATATAATCCTTAATTTCGAGCATGGAGAAGAGTCATGGAGCATAGAAGATGAAATGCAATGTCAGTGCTTTTCAGGTAAGTGAGCAACTGAGAACAAGATGTGAGACTTTGAAAGTAACATAGTTGGCCATGAGGGGATGACCCCTTCCAAATGTGTTTTAACAAGGCTAAAACTTTAAAGGTCGTTACAGATAATTGGTAATTACAGAATCATTAATGTAAATTAAGGTAATTAGAGAAATCATTAATGAGGCTCTCATTTGCCTGGTGTTTCAAGGGAGATGTGCACCTCTTTTTCTCTCTTTGGATTGATTCATGTTCAGTATAATGTTTCCTGTGCAGCTTCCAGACCTCCTCCTCCTCTTCTACTTCCTCACTGGCAGTGCCCCTTCCTATTTTCTCTGCAGCTCTTGTTTTCACCCCTTGTACCTGATCAAGTGATGTAACAATTCTTCTAGTTAAAACAGAAGCCTTTTATCCTGGGATCAGGTTTTTGGACTTCTGTGGGCCATCTGAAAATGTATCAAAACAAGCTAGAAGGTGGGAATGTTGACCATAGTGTGGTGTCTAAATATATTACAGCTTGTTGTCTGTTACATGAAGAATTAGAGAAGAATCAGTAAGAGAGCTTAACTATGCTTATCTTTGAGTGAGAAGCCAAGGATGCTTCATTCTAACCTGCCTCTCCCAGATACTTGTTCAAGACATGTTGGCATCTTTTTTTTTGGTCATTGTTTGCACCTGATGGATGGACTTTCTCCATTCTCTGGGCATCTTCAAAAGTCTCCAGAGTCACAGAGCATGAAGCTTCATCCTTGCCTATTTCTATCAGTGTGGTTTCATTCATTTTCATGGCCTTAAGAATACTATTTATACGCTGATGAGCCCCAAATTTCTGTCTCCAGCCCAGACCTTCTTTTATCCACACACATTCGCCTAGATATTTCATTTCTGCACTTGGAGATCTAATAACTACTTCAAACGTCATGTCACTCTTGGTTCCTCTTCTCACTTACACCACAAATCCAGTCCATTAGCGAGTGGTCTGTACTTTCTCCATATTATATTTGGGGGTCATCCACTCCTTTCTATAACTATTGTTTCACCCAAGCCCCACATCCATTGTCTCTTGCCAAAGTTATCATAGTTTTCTTGAGAATGCTCTCACTTCTTTACTCTTGCTTCTCTCTATTCTCCACATAATATAGCCAGATTTCTTGGTCTTTTTTTATTATTTATTTTTAAAAAGTAATAGAAGTCAGTTTTTCCATCCTCTCACCCCCAAAATTCATGAAGACTAAAACAAACTTTAGAAACATGCAGATTTATAAAGATATCAGGTTCTGACAATTATCTGGGTATGGAAGATAATTAAACCATCATATGGAAAAAACAGTCTTCTGAGTTGGAGAAAAGAGGGAAGATCTAAAGTATAATCCAAAAAAATGCTGTTTGCCATAGCAGGTCTTTACCAATTTTCCCAAGCACAGTCCACAATCCTAAAAATAGTATTTATGTCACAATACTTAAGACCTTGTTAGTGTGATAACTGATATATATATACACACAGGATTAACTTCTTAAAGTGAAAATCAGGACATGTCATCTCTCTCCCACTATTACCTTGAATGGCATCCTGTTACTATTAGTATAATATCCAGATTCCTCCTACATGTGAGCATTTCCTGACTCCTGCCTAAATTTTTGCTTACCTTTTTATGTAAAAATTTTTTGAAGTATAACATACACACACAAAAATATATAGATATAAGGGTACAGCTCAGTTAATTTTTACAGTCAGTATGCTCTGTAACCAGCACTAGATCAATAGTACCAGAGTACTGTGCAGGATGCCATTGTGTGAATATGAAACAAATTATCCCTTCCGCATTCAGGCTGTTATAAGTTATACTCCTACATATCTTTACATAAAGGTTCTTTATATTCTTCTCCCTTTGAAAATGTTATTTCTGAATAGTTTAGACTTAGTGAGAAATCCCAAAATTAAACACAAATTTCTTACATATTCTTTTTTTTTTTAAAGGTTTTATTCATTTATTTGAGAGAGAGGGAGAATGAGGGGGGTGAGGGGCAGAGGGAGAAACAGACTCCCCGCGGAGCACAGCACCTGACTCAGGGCTCAATCCCAGGATCCTGAGATCATCACCTGAGCCAAAGACAGATGCTTAACCGACTGAGCCACCCAGGCACCCCTTACATATTCTTTTTGTGGATTTCCCTAAGTGGTAATATTTTACCACATTTGCGTTATCACAGTCTATCCACCTATTATTCCATTCACACACATACACACATCCTGTTTTTCTGAACTCTTTATCCCTAAATACTTAAGTGTGTATTTCCTAGAAACAAGTTAATTTTTTCAAGTGACCAAAATAAAAAAAAAATCAAAATCAGAATATTGCTATCGATACAGAACTATTACCCAATCTACAGAGCTTACTCAAATTTTACTGATTGTCTCATTAATATTTTTTATAGTAAATGGAAAAAAATATGTTTCTGGACCTTTCCTTATTATCTTGCTCATTCTATTGTGGGTACACTGGCTTTCACTCAAAAGTCAGAGCTCACTAAATATGACCCAAATCCTTTAGGTAAGAAACCATATGGATGCAATAAATGTGCAGTGAATGCTTATGAACCACTCATGACCGTGCTTCAGAGAACTCATGCAGGAAAGAAATCCCATGAATGCTGTGATTGTAGGAAAGCCTTTCCCAGTAAGTTAAAGCTAATTGCTCATCAACAGACTCACACAGGGGACAGACCATTTGGGTGCAGTCAATGTCAAAAAGGCTTCATTACAAAGTCAGCACTCATCTGTCATCAGAAAACTCATCATAGAGAAGGGAAATCCTATACATGCAGTAAATGTGGGAAAGCTTTTCCTTGGAAGTCAAAACTCACTTTACATCAGAGAACTCATTCAGGAGAGAGACCTTTCAGATGCAGAGTATGTGATAAAGCCTTCATGGTTCAGACACATCTGACGGTATATCAGAGAACTCACACAGGAGAGAAACCATATGAATGCTCGGATTGTGAGAAAGCCTTCTCAAAAAAGGCTCAGCTCATAATCCATCAGCGAATTCACACAGGAGAGAGACCATATGGATGTAGTCAATGTCAAAAAGCATTCATTACAAAGTCAGCACTCATCTATCATCAGAAAACTCGTCATAGAGAAGGGAAATCCTATACATGCAGTAAATGCAGGAAGGCTTTTCCTTGGAAGTCAAAACTCACTTTACATCAGAGAACTCATTCAGGAGAGAGACCTTTCAGATGCAAAGTATGTGATAAAGCCTTCATGGTTCGGACACATCTCACTGTGCATCAGAGAACTCACACAGGAGAGAAACCATATGAATGCTCGGATTGTGAGAAAGCTTTCTCAAAAAAGGCTCAACTCATGATTCATCAGCTAATTCACACAGGAGAGAGACCATATGGATGTAGTCAATGTCAGCAAGCCTTCATCCAGAAGTCAGATCTTACTAATCATAAGAAAACTCAGCATGCAGTTGGGAAATCTCATGGATGCAGTGAATGTGGGAAGGTTTTGTCCTCTCAGTCAACTCTCATTATACATCAGAGAACCCATACAGGTGAGAAGCCCTTCAAATGCAGTGTATGTGATAAAGCTTTCACATCAAAGGCACATCTTATTGTCCATCAGAAAATTCATACAGGAGAGAAACCATATGAATGTTCAGATTGTGAGAAAGCCTTCTCCACTAAGGCACATCTTATGATTCATCAGCGAATTCACACAGGAGAGAGACCATATGGATGCTATGAATGTCAACAGGCTTTCATCCAGAAGTCAGGTCTCACTAACCATTTGCAAAATTGTCATGCGAGAGTGAAATCTCATGGATGCAGTGAATGTGGAAAGGTTTTGTCCTGTAAATCAACTCTCATTATACATCAGAGAGCCCATACAGGTGAGAAGCCTTTCAAATGTGGTGTATGTAATAAAGCCTTTACGGCTAAATCCTATCTCACTGTACATCAGAGAATCCATACAGGAGAGAAACCATATGAATGCTGTGATTGTAAGAAAGCATTTGCTACTTTGTCAACTCTAATTGGTCACCGGAGAACTCACACAGGAGAGAGGCCCTATGGATGCAATGAATGTCAAAAAGCCTTCTTTCGGAAGTCAGCTCTTACTAATCATCAGCAAACTCGTCATAGAGGAAAATTCTCTATGCAATGACTGTAGAAATGTGAGAAATAGTTTTTGAATAGTCCTATCTGTTCAGAGAACTCATGTAAAATAGAAATGCCATGAATGCTGTGATTATAGTAGACCTTTCTGGAACTTCTATAGGAAATAAACCTTATAGATGCAATGAAAGTTGTAAGCCTTTCATCTGAAGACTCCTCCCAGTATACCACAGGGATCTCGCCAAAAGACAGCAACATTGTAATTGCAGTGATTGTCAAAAATTTCATTTGAAAGTCACAGGCTATGCGTTTAGGAGGCAACACCTGTGAATGCAGTGAAAGTGGGAAATCATTCTTTTCAAATCACATTTGTTATACATTAGGGTATTCATTAAGGGGAGGGACCCTGCCGTTGCAGTAAGTGCAGAAAAGCCAAGAAAAATCACATCTCATTGTACATAAAAATTTCATGAATTTTGTGATAATGATAGCATTCTCCAGAAAGTCAAAACTCTTTGACCATCTTGTACAGGAGAGAGATCCTGCAGATGCTATGAATGTGGTACAGTCTTCCCAGTTAATGCATATCTTCCTTACATCAGCAAACTCAAGTAGGAGGAAACCCCTATTTAGTGTAGTAAACGTAGTAAAGCCTTCATCTACATGTCAAAGCCACTAATTATCTGCAAAATCATATAATAGATAAATCCTTTGGCCACAAAACTCATCGCATATCAAGAAAGAAATGTCATCAATTGCAGTGATTATCTACAATGCTTTATTTACAATTCAGAGCCTTTTAAAGTAATTTCATATTTTATTGAACAGATTGTTTCATGTTTTCTGAAATGTAAAACAAAAATAGGACTTTAAGAATGTAGAATAGTAAAGGGGGTGAAGTATATTCACACATTTAGTGAGTTGGAAACTAGAAAGGTATATAATACTCTGAGTTGGAATCAGAGGGAAAACCTGTTCAGGACTGAAGGGAGGTCCTTGGTTTCTTATTACAAAAATCTCCCATTGACTAAAGACCATACAAATAAAAATGTCAGTTTATGAAAAAAACTCCGAATTGCATAAAACCCCATTAGGCAAGAGAAATGGCCAGGGTAAAAGGATGTGGGCTGTGGGGGCAGCTAGTCTGCAACAGGGATGTGGAGGGAGGACGCAGCTCACGTCCAGGACCTGTAGGTAGGAGCAGGCTGGGAAGAAGTCCAGAGGCAGAGGTTAGTGCACTCACCCAAAGCCCTTGCTTTCCAGTCAGAGTTTCTAGGATGCTGATGCTTTCCTCAAACAAGGTACAATTCGGAGCTTTTAATTGCTCTCTAATTCATGTAGCAGAGAGATCCTATTCTCAGACAAGGGAACAATTTCTAGGTTCAGTAAAGTTATAAAATCCTTAAGGAATCATATCATATATTATAGAAATATAGTGATTATAGTCACTAAAAATGCTTTCTATGGAGGATTTGATGTCATTAAACATCATACGCTCTTAAAAAAAAATAGAAATTGCTCTACACAGAGCAGTGAATGTGGCAAAAGCATCAGTGATTAATTATGTTTTATTTTTGTATTTCTGGATTTATTTCTTCACATCTGACCATATCTTCAATTGTGATGCATGTTATAGTCAATGGAATGTCCTCATTTAGTTGTTACAGCTTTTCTACATTTGATGGCATTTTAGATCTGGGCAATTAGCTAAACTTGGAAACCATGTATAGAATGAAATTATTTTGTAAGGGCTTAACATAATTGTTTTAGAAAGGATTCCAGAGAATATTCTACCAAAAATATTAGACATTTTCACTGCAAATATGATGCCGTTTGAATATATAAAAAAAATAATAAGTTGACTAGTGACAAAGGTTTATGTAGGGGTTATATTGTGGACTATACTATATGACATGGACTTTATGTATTTGACTTTATTATTTTTTGGAATTACATGAAGGAACATAATTTTTAGGGTTTAATAAATTCTCAGCATAGACATAGAACATTATGTAATAAAATCTCATGTAAATAGGAATGTTCTGTTTCCTTATAAATCAGAATATCTTGTAATACATAATTTAACTCAATAAGAATTCTAAAGAATTAGACTGTAAGTTTGCTCTCCTTATTTTTGCTGTCTTTCGTAGTGTTTCTGCCAAGTGTGATGAACTATTACTACTTGAAACCTCCAGTATTCTAGAGCCTTATTTCTTAGATATGCAAAAGTGATAAAAGATTTACATGGAATATTAAAAAAATAAGCAACGTATGAGATGAAGGGGGTTGAAAAGACTTGTGTTCATGTATAGTTATTGCAACTGCTGTATAATGCAGGAACTTTGGATTTATTATGAAAACATGTCCTTGGGCACTAGAAACATTTTCTCTCTTAGCATTTCCTAAAATGCCCAGTATTTACTAATATTAAGGACAACATCGCAGAAATTGGAATTCTTGAACATAGCTGGAATGGAAAGTGGTTCAGTTGCTGTGGAAAACAATTTGGCAGTTCCTTTAAAAAGTTAGCTATAGAATTACTAAATGACCCCGGAATTCCACTCCCAGCTAAATATTCAACAAAACTGAAAGCAGGTACTTCAGTACTTCTACATGAATGTTCATAGCAGCACTGTTCACAATAACCAAAAGGTGGAAATAATCCAAGTGTCCTGGGGTGCCTGGGTGGCTCAGTTGGTTAAGCGACTGCCTTCGGCTCAGGTCATGATCCCAGGGTCCTGGGATCGAGCCCCGCATTGGGCTCCCTGCTCAGCGGGAAGCCTGCTTCTCCCTCTCCCACTCCCTGCTTGTGTTACCTCTCTCACTCTCTCTCTCTCTCTGTCAATTAAATAAATAAAATCTTGGGACGCCTGGGTGGCTCAGTTGGTTAAGCGACTGCCTTCGGCTCAGGTCATGATCCTGGAGTCCCGGGATCGAGTCCCGCATTGGGCTCCCTGCTCGGCAGGGAGTCTGCTTCTCCCTCTGACCCTCCCCCCTCTCATGCTCTCTCTCTATCTCATTCTCTCTCAAATAAACAAATAAAATCTTTAAAAAATAAATAAATAAATAAAATCTTTAAAAAAAAAAAAGAAATAATCCAAGTGTCCACCAGTGGATGAATGGATAAACAAAATGTGGTATGTGTATGTATATACATGTATACACATACGTATACATAATGGATATTGATTACCCATACAAGGGAAGTGTTGTTGAATGTTATAACATAAGCCTCAAAAACATGGTAAGTGAAAGAAGTCCGACCCAAAGGACCATATATTGTGTGAAATGTTCAGAATAGGTAAATCTATAGAGACAGACGGCAAATTGGTGGATTCTAGGGCCTGAGGAGAAGAGAGCATGGAGACTGACTGATTAATGGTTATGGATTTATTTGTTTTTTTAGAATGATCAAAATGGGGACTAGGTAGAGGTGGTAGTTGCATGACATTGTGAATATAGTAAATTTCACTGGACTGTATACTCTGAAATGCTAATTTTATATTATGTGTATTTTTACATCAATAAAAAATATACTTGAAAAAAGTACTATTGCGGGCGCCTGGGTGGCTCAGATGGTTAAGCGTCTGCCTTCGGCTCAGGTCACGATCCCGGGGTCCTGGGATCGAGTCCCGCATCGGGCTCCCTGCTAGGCGGGGAGCCTGCTTCTCCCTCTGCCTCTGCCTCTGCCTCTCTCTCTCTCTCTGACTCTCATGAATAAATAAATAAATAAATAAAAAAGAAAAAAAAAGTACTATTGCAAAAATTGTTGATTTTTATCTGTATTTTGAGTGTCAGGGTTCTTGCAATGATAATGCAAGATTAAATGATAAAAATATTAATGATAATTAATGAAAAAATAACTGCTTAGCAAAACAGATGTAAATATATCTTCTTCAACTTAATAGATATTAGCTACCAAAGCTTGACAGCTAACTTCACGTTGAATGATAAAACTTGAGAGATGTTCCCTAGTTGTTTGGCAGTGAGGTCTGCTGCAACTTCTCTCCTGAGCTGGAGAGACTTTCCCAGATGTTGTATTCATGGGAATCATGACTGGGGCCAATGTTTATATGGTACTTCTCCTACATGGACACCACCATAGAGTGAGGGATATTCACACCCTCAGAAATGCCCACAAATTCTCTCCAGAGGCAAAAGCCACTGAAACAATCCTGCTTCTAGCAAGCATCTTCATTTTTTTCTTTACTTCACCAATTCTGTCCTTACAGTTTATCATGTTTTCTGTTTTTTCAAATCTCACCTTTGGCTGCAGCACACTATCACCTTTCTGGTGGCATGTTATCCCACCCTCAGCCCTCTGATATTGTTACTTCAAGATCCCCAAGCACCAAGATTCTACTCTTAAATGGTGAACAAAAAATCTCAAATTACTAATGATGCATTCACAACAATTTCTCTTTTCTTCAAAGAATCTAGTTATTCACTTACTCGAGCAAAGATATATGGATGCCTAGAACATGACAGACACATACCCAAGATACTGATGATGAAAATATTTATATGATATTGACCTAGTCATGTAGAGGCTTTCAGCTTCATATAGAAGGCAATCAAATAAATACAATACTGCATAAATGTTAATAGTATCTTGATGCTTTGTTATTTTTTTTCTTTGAAATACTTGATGGAAGCATGGAAATAAAGTTGGACAGAAATAATTTGGGGACATCAGAATTTTTAGTGGTGTATTAGGACGATTATTAAATTGGATGCAGTATTATGTAGTGATAAGCAGTCATCGTTGAGATAGAAGAACTAAAAAGCTATTCATTCTGATTTCCAGCTGTGTAAAGTGGAGTATGTGCAATTATTAAAACATTTGTATTGTAAAATATACCATACAGAAAAGTATATTAAATAGTCACACATGCAGGTATTAGTTTAACATAAAATGGCAACAGCTATGTGTGAACAACTATCTACTACCACTCAGATCAAGCAATACAACATCCCAGAAGCCCTATTTATCCCAGAAAACACCCCTCCCCTCATTTTCTATGGTCTAGATCTCTTCACAGAGACAACCCTGGAGTGCTTTCTTGAGTCAATTTCACTTCTCTAGATTTCTCCTTTGCTAGAGACATCCTTGGAGCCCCTTCTGCTGGATCCCCTTTTCGTTGCCCAGGGAAGATTTTCTTTCTGTAAGGACCTCAAAACTCTCCCAAAACAGCCAAGATGTCCCTGAACCCTTAAGGCAATGGGGCTAAGTGAATACATCATCATCTTTTAAGGTGTAGCCTAAGGGTGAGGTCCAGAAAGTTCCCCAGTTGCAGGAGCTCTGTCCCTGTGGAGTTGGAGTGCACCATCCTCTGGCACATGGATAGATGTTCACCAACCTGGAAGCTCTCTGTAGTTTATGGATTTTTTTTAAAGTAAGCTCTACACCCAATGTAGGGCTTGAACTCACTACCCTGAAATCAAGAGTTGTATGCTCTACTGACTGAGGCACCCTGTTTATGGATTTATTTTTATGGAGATTTAATCACATGGGCAAGGCTTAATTTGATAAAGGGAGTTTACAAAAATCTTTGGTAAACATCATACTTAAAGGAGAAACTTTGAAATCAGGAAGAAGACAATGCTGCTTCATCACTCCCTTTCAACATTGGACTGGAGGTCTCATCCAGTGCAAAACGGAAAAAAAGGGGGGCGCCTGGGTGGCTCAGTTGTTAACCATGTGCCTCCGGCTCAGATCGTGATCCCAGGGTCCTGGGATGGAATCCCTGTGTCGGGCTCCCTGATCAGTGGGGAGCCTGCTTCTCCCTCTCCCACTCCCCCTGCTTGTGTTCCCTCTCTCGCTGTCTCTCTCTGTCAAATAAATAAAATTTAAAAAATAAATAAATAAATATGGAAAAGAATGGGGGAAACTCACTATTTAAAGATAATATGGGGGCACCTGGGTGGCTTAGTCGGTTGGGCGTCTGCCTCGACTCAGGTCATGATCCGTGCTTGGTGGGAAGCCTGCTTCTCTCCCTTTCCCTCTGCCATTCCCCCCAGCTTGTGCCCTCTGGCTCTCTCTCTCTCTGTCAAATTAAAAAAAAAAAAGAGAATATGACTTTTTGTAAAAATCTAGAATAACTGCTTTATGTTCCTTTAGGTGATTGTCAGCCAGCTGCAGCCAGGAGAGGGGACACAGGAGAGTTGCAGGAAAAAAAGTTTATTATACTCACACGTCCTGAGTCATTGCTTGCTGAGAGGAGGTTGCTCAGGAAGGAGTGCCAGGGGATCAGTCTCAACCAAGGAAATGAAGTGAGAGCAAGGATCCATGAGTAAATGCCCTTATTGAGGGTCAGGAAGTACCCCCTATTAGAAGTGCCCTATTGGGGGAGTACACAAGAAAAGACTGGAGAATATTTCCGTGTGAAACTAGGTCACACGGAAGGGTAGGAAAAGGAACTTGTGCAGGGGCGAACGCTATTAGAGGGATACACCTGGTTGCCTGATTGGTGTACTCTAGGCCTGTTTATGGGGATGTTGAGGCAGTGGGAAAATATGAAGTTTCAAAAATTTACAACACAATAGTCACAAAAATGATTAGAATTAATAAGACAGTTTATCAATTTTGCTTGGTATAATATCAATATACAAATCGATTGTATTTCTATATACCAACAGAGAGACAATGAAATTGTAAAATATCATTTAAAGAGCATTAAAAATTTCAGGTATCATGAAATTACCCTAATAAAAACGTATAAGACTACTGTAAGAAACATTATTCAGAACTTTATTCAGAGACATTAAAGATTTAACTAAGTGGAGTGATACACAGTGTTCATGAATTTTAAGACTTATTATTGTAGAGATGTCACTTAAAGGATTTATGGATTCAATGCAGTACCAATACAAATCCCGAACCCTTTTTTTCTTTTGGTGGAAGCTGACAAGGTGAGTTAAAATTTTATTTGAAAATATAAAGGGCCTAAAGAACAGAGGCTTGTAGAAAAAGACTATGGCAGGAGGCCTTGCCTTATCAGACTGTAAGACTCAGAAAGCTCCCGTGGCTAAAACATGGTGCTGGCGCAGGGATAAACAAGAGAACAATGGAACAGAACGTCCGAAATCAGAGCCATGCAGATGGGGACACTTAGGATAGGATAGAGATGGTTCGACCTAGCAGTGGGGAAATCGACTAAATAATGCAGCTGGGATCATTATCTACACAGTATTCAGAAAAACAGATGACCGGGCGGGCTGTGACTAACGAGGATATACAGGATCCTTCTTTAAAGTGCCCAGTTTATCTTGGGACGCGAGATCCAAGTAATGTTCTTTTGGCGTGGATCGCGGTTGCCAGTATCTGGTCCACAACCGTTTCCGGTCACGACGCACACATCCTCATGTCGCCTCTGCTTCTTTAGATCCACTTCTACTCTCCTAATCCCCGTTTTCTTCAAATGTGCCTCCAGCGTCCTCGCCGCCCCCAGTTCCCTGCCCCCAGGTCCGCTCTTCGCTGTACGGATCCAGACCTTCCCACTATGGCTGCGCCCACCGAGCGGCGTCCAAAGGGCGACGAGACCGAGCGGGCGCAACCATTTCCGGCTCAGGCCTGGTCTGTGATTGGCTTAGCGCTCCGCTCAGGTCGAAGACTAGGCGAAAGCGATGAAGTCCTACTAAGCATGCGCGACGGCACTGACAGGCGCTGCCAAGGTGGAAGAACCGGAGATAAGTCTGGAAAAGAAGAGAAAGGATGGGTAGCATTTGCACCTTTCTGGTCTGGCCGGCCAGCTCCGGTCGCCTAGAGTGGCCATCTCGCTCTCCGTACGGCGCACGATCCAAGATGGCGGCGCACGGCCCACAATGGCCGCTACCACCGCATCGCAACGAAATCGACGCGGCGATGTTGCCCAGCGATAAAATCCTAACCAGGGCCAGAATGAGGGTTTGTGGATTGATTGTTGACTCCAAAGTGCCACTGATTCCGAGACACGGGCCCCAAACCAGATGAGCGGAAGCGGAAGTGGCGTACCGAAGCTTGGGTTCCCACGGCGTGAGGTCGCAGATTCGCGGTCGAGGTTAGTTGGGTTTCTGCTAGACGCTTTCAGAGCCCCGCACTGTGGGAATTTTGCCACTTGAGATGCGGTTCGTGGTGGGTACTCGTGGGGGGTTACTGTTTCAGGGGGCTTCGGGGTTGTCAGGGGCGTTGGCGGAAGCTTGGGCTGGCATTAGCATTTAGAACGAAAGACAATTCCTACTGACAGCGACAGATGGGCTCCGGGTCGTGCCCCGGGCCGTAGATGGAGGCGTTGGGAGAGCCACTGACCGAGGAGCCCGTCGGGGTCTGGTCGGTGAGGGAAGGATTGGGGGTCACCTGAGGTTCCTAGGGTCCGAGTGTGAGCATCCGAGGGGCTGGTGATCCCTGTGGGGGCTGTGAATGGGTGCGAGAGCAAAGTGCAGGGTGTTCGTGGGAGAGGTGTGTGGGATTGGAATGCGAGGAGCCGCAGGGAGACCCTTGGGTGTGTGTATTGGGGTGTTCCATTTCCCAGCTTTTTGTGCTGAATTTAAGCGTAAAGTCGAAAGAATAACCAAATGGTTCACCCGCCATGAATAGATCGACGAGTTAAAACCGTGCAGTGAACGCTTAGAATGTGTGTGCGTATCAGCGAGTGTACACGTGCGTTTGCACGCGCATGAAATCATGTTAGCCCTAGCTTTTTCAGTTAGCAGTAATCGCTCCTCGGATAAACCGCATTGGCTACGCTGCTGCCACCGCGCGAAGCTAGTACTAGCTTTTTATGTCCGTTCTGCTTCATGTTTGTGTGATTTGGCGTAAGGTGCTAAATTCTTTAATTCTGTTTTCCCATTCAAACACATTGGTGTCTGTCTCACAGGTACTTCTGAGGGCCCTAACTTCATGACCTCATCTAAACCTAATTACCTCCGGAAGGCTCTGTTCCCAAATACACATGAGTTTGGGGGCTGAAATTTTTTTTTTATTTTTAAAAGTAGGCTCCACGCCCAAGGTGGGGCTTGAACTCACAACTCTGAGATTAAGAGTCACATCCTCTACCGACTGAGCCACCCAGGCACCCCTGGAGGATATAAATATTAAGTCCATAACAGGTAGGTACTTGACAGAAGGTAGCTATTATTATTTAAATGTATACTTTCCTAATGGGAGTTTTTATATTTCAAACAATTCTGTTAACTTTTTAAATTAGATTTATATATAAACATACACATACATATTTTCTAACTATATGTATTTATGTTTCATATTAAATGGAGTTCTCTTCAGTTTTTGTATCACAATATCATTATATCCTTATCATCAATAAAAGCAGATAAAAATCACCTTAAACTATCTGTAATGTTTTGAAGTGTATTTTTAAACTGAATTATATTTTATGGATATTTTTACTTTTTTAATGGGTAAAGTAGACTGGATTAAATGCGTATTTCAAAGGCTTCTGATTTAGTTTTACCAGACTCCCCAGTAATGTTCCATTATCTAATGCTTCCACACAGTGTGCCAGGTTTTTCTACATCTTTAGCAACAGTGGGTAAATCATCCTTTCATATTTAGAAAAAAGTGATTAGTCTCAGCTTTTCTTTATAGTTTTGTTTAAAAAGGTCATATTTGATTATCTGAAAATGGAAAAGTCTTCATCCTTGTTCCATCTTCCTGGTCTCTCCTTCTAACCCTCCCAAACTTTGGAACTACTGTTCACAAATTAGTATGTATTATTCCTTTGACTTGTATAATTTTATCATATGTATATGAATATACTCTTAACGGTAGTGAGAGTACACTCTTTAGTTTTTTAGTTTGTAAGTTTTATAATAAGGATATTATAATGTGGTCTTCCGTGCTTTTCTTGATTCAGTACAAGTCTGTGATTCATTCATCTTGCATGTTGGCTTGTTTCATTAATATGAATTTCATTGCATAAATACAATGTAGTTCATGCATCCATTCTCCTGCTGTCAGACATTTGTATTGTTTCTGGGTTTTGGCTGTTAAAAGTAGTGAAGTTCTGAAAAGTCTTGTATGTCTCACAGTCATTGTGAGAATTTGTGTAGTCTAGGCTAAATACCTAAAAGTATAATTTCTGGGATGCCTGGGTGGCTCAGTCGGTTAAGCGTCTGACTTCGGCTCAGGTCATGATCCCAGGGTCCTGGGATCGAGTCCCACATCGGGCTCCGTGCTCGGCAAAGAGTCTGCTTCTCCCTCTGCCTCTGCCATTCCCCCTGCTTGTGCTGTCTTTCTCTCTCTCGCTCTAACAAATAAATAAAATATATATATATTTTTAAAGATTTTATTTTTTTTGTCAGAGAGAGAGAGCACAAGCAGGGGGAGCGGCAGGCAGAGCAGGTAGAGGGAGAAGCAGGCTCTCTGCCAAGCAAGGAGCCCGATGTGGGACTCGATCCCAGGACCCTGGGATCATGACCTGAGCCGAAGGCAGACACTTAACTGACTGAGACACCCAGGCGTCCCACAAATAAATAAAATCTTAAAAAATAAAAATAAAAGTATAATTTCTGACACAAAGTAGATGAATTTTTATCTAGAAGGAAAAGCCAGATTGCTTTTGTACCACCTTACTCTGTCATAAGCAGTGTATAAAAGTGCCTGTTGATCCATAAGCTTTCCAACACTTAGTATTTTCATTCTTGCTTTTTGACCGTCTTTTGGGTATAAACATCATCTCATTGTGGTCTCCATATGCACTGTTCTCATTACTAACAGGGTTGATCATCTTTTTATATGTTTATTGGCCAATTTTATTTTTTATTTACTTATTTTAATTTTTAAATTTCAGTATAGTTGATGCACAATGTGTACAACATAGTGATCCACCATCTTTATATATTACATGGGCTAATTTTAAAGCTGAGAAGTTTGTCTTTACTCCACATATTTGGAATGCTTGTCTTTTGGTGGTTATTTTGTAATAAACAATTTGTCTGGCCTTTGTCCCCAGCTCCTGGGAAATAGCCTCTAAATTGTTGGAATGTCCTGAGTGACAGGAGTGTCTTTGTTATTCATGGAGGGTCTGTAGATAGCTGTGCCAGTGGGGTGACTCAGGATGGGGCTGTTTATGCCAGAAAGACCAACCCTGTGATTAGAGGGTTGAGGCTTTGAGCCTGGTGATACCAGCCCAACCTCCGAGATGGTAAGGGTGCTGGAGGTTGAGTCACATGGCCAGTGATAAGATCAATCATGCTTACTTAAAGAAATTCTAATAAAAACTATAGACGCTGAAGCTCAGGTGAGCATCTGTGGTTGGCAGTACCCTACATATTGTCACTCATAGATATGCTGGATGAGTAATGTGTCCCTGACTCCAAAGGGATAGGACAATGGAAGCTTCTGGTTTGGGAGGATCCCAAATCTCACTTACCCTATTGTCTCTCTCCATTTGACTGGTTATGATTTGTATCCTTTTGCTATAATGATATATTTTTAAAATTATTTATTTAAGAATTGTATTTATTCATTTGAGAGAGAAGAGAGCATACGTCAGAGCACATGAGTTGGGGGAAGGGCAGAGGGAGGAGAGGGAGAAGCAGACTCCCCGCTCATCACGGAGCCTGAGTAGGGGTTCCATCTCATGACCCTGAGATCATGACCTGAGCCGAAATCAAGAGTCAGATACCTAACCCACTGAACAACCCAGGTGTCCCTCCTTTTGCTGTAATAAAACTTCTGTCTTGCACACTTTCCCGCCAGGTAACTTGTAAATACTGTTTTTTCTCCCCCTTTTAAATCTTGTTGTTTGTTTGAATATGAAATTGCAATTAATGTTTATATTGATACTAAAACAACTGCATAATGACAGTTTTGTTTCTTCTTTTCCAGTCTTCATTCCTTTATTTTTCCCATTTTATTGCTTAGGTTTTTATTTGTGGTACATTTTTGACTAAATGTTGAGAGAGAGGTTATCCCTGTCCCTAAGTTTAAAGAAATGCCATGGATTATTTTGTAGATACTCTTCCTTGTCTATTTCTAGTTTAGTAATATATTTTTTTTAAATTGTCAGTGGTGGGGCACCTGGGTGGCTCAGTCAGTTGAGCAGTAGACTTTTAATTTCAGTTCAGGTCATGATCTCAGGGTCCTGGGATTGAGCCCCATATTGGGCTCTGCGCTCAGCAGGAGGTCTGTTCAAGGACTCTCTCCTCCTCTTCCTCTACTCACTATCCTTGCATTCCTGGAATAAAGTCAGCTGTGTCTAGTATGATTCTTCCTGTATTTCGTTTTCTTAGTGATCTTCCTATATATCAGTGGATGTGGTTTCTCAGTATTTTATTTAGGCTTTTTATAGCTAATTTAATAAATGCAATTGGCCTATAAATGTCTTTCTCATATTATCCTTGAAATCCAGTACTGTTTCCTTCAGTTGTCCTATAGCCTAAGACACAGAGTTGCATTTTCCTTCAGAGTTCTCAGCAGTGTGATATTGAGAATATGAAGCTGTGTTAATATATTTCTAGGGTGTCCTGGCATCTCTAGATTACTCTCTGTTAAATTTATTTTTCATAGCCAGAGTTAATTCTTTAACAGTCAGCACTGTTTAGAGTATGTAAGAGACCAGCTGAGTTTTTTGTGAAGATGAAGTCTCAACAAGAGATATGTATTTGAGATTTCAGTTGAGACTTCATTGCAGAGTTTAAGGACACACAAAGTGTGTGTCAGAGGCAGATAGCCTGTATTTGTTTTGCTTTTTGTAGGCAAGTTTAGCTTAATTGAGGTATAACTTACCTACAGTAACTCTTACCAGTTCTTCATGTACAGATTTGATGAGTTTGTCAAAGGTTATACCAACGTGTAGCCTCTTCTTGAATCAATACATAGAACTTTTGCGTCAACCCCAAAAGTTCCCTGGTTTTGCGTCAACCCCAAAAGTTCCCTGGTGTCCCCTTTCCATTTGAGACCATATTTCCATCCTCTGTTACCTCGTGATCATTTGTGTGCTTTCTATAGTTACATGTATTCTAATAACTCATATAAACTGAGTTATACAGTAAGTAGTTGTGTCAATGGGAGTCCCATTCCCTGGCCTCAGTTCTTGAGTTCCACCAAGAAAGAATTCAGAGCCAAACTCTTAAGCAAGCAAAGGTTTAATAGCAGTTTAAGCAAAAGTACATTCTTGAGATGGGAGAGCGAGCAGGCCCAGAGGTTGCAGCTGCACCCTGGGTCAGGGTTGTTTTTTCTTTTTGTGTTTGGATAGGTTATGGGTCATAGGTAGGGTGGTTTCTGACTGAGGTTGCAGCCAGTCATCTAAGGGACTCCATCTACTGGAGGAATTTTTGGCCTTATATGGTCCTTGTCGGAACTGTCATGGCAGCCATTCTCTGGGGAGGGGGTTAAAACCACAGTGTAAATGTATTATAATAAAGCTCCAGGTTACTGTAGGGCAGTGGTCATAGGGAAGACTGCAGGCATATCCCATGGGGTCTTTCCCAGGTGTTTGGAGCTTGGCCTCCTCCCTTTTACAATCGGAAATCACTTGTTCCACGCTTATATCTAGCTAACTGCCTACTCTGTCAGTCGCTGGTGTTTGGCTTCTTTCGCTTAGAATAATGCTTTTCATCTTCATCCATGATCTTGCATTTATCATTAGTGTATTCCTCTCTGCTGCTGAGTAATAATCGGTGGCACAGATATGCTGCAACATGTTCATTCCCCAGTTGATGGATGTTTTGGATTTTGGGGGTCGGTTTTGGATATTCTGAATAAAGCTGCAGTATGCATTCATGTACAAGTCCAAGTGGCTGTACCATGTTATATTTTTACCAGCAGCCGGAGAGTTCTTTGTTTTACATCCTAGTCAGTACTTAGTAATTTCGGTCTTTTAAATTATAGCCATTCTGGGGCACCTGGCTGGCTCAATTGGTGGAGCACGGGACTCTTGATCTTAGGGTTGTCAGTTTGAGCCCCAAGTTGGGCCTAGAGTAGATAGATAGATAGATAGATTAAATTACTGCCATTCTAATGGGTTTGTAGCAATATTTTATTTAGGTTTTAATTTGCTTTTGTTGTGTAACCTAAAGCAGCTTTTTGTGTTTTTATTAGCCATCTCTCTACTTTGGAGAGGGAAGTGTCTGTTTAAACTTTTATTTCTTTTTTACTAGATTGTCTCTTCTGTGAAGTTGGAAAAGTTTTTATTTTTTAGATAGAAGTCTTTTAGTCAGGTATGCATTTTTTTTAAAGATTTTATTTATTTATTTGACAGAGAGAGACACAGTGAGAGAGGGAATACAAGCAAGGGGAGTGGGGGAGGGAGAAGCAGGCTTCCCACTGAGCAGGGAGCCCGATGCGGGGCTCAGTCCCAGGACCCTGGGATCATGACCTGAGCTGAAAGCAGACGCTTAAGGACTGAGCCACCCAGGCGCCCCATCAGGTATGCATTTTGTTAATATTTTACTCTAGTCTCTAGCTTGATCCTTCATTTTACAAGTGTCTTTTTTTTTTTTTTTAAAGATTTTATTTATTTATTTAACAGAGAGAGAGAGACAGTGAGAGAGGGAACACAAGCAGGGGGAGCGGGGGAGGGAGAAGCAGGCTTCCCGCAGAGCAGGGAGCCCAATGCGGGGCTCGATCCCAGGACCCTGGGACCACGACCTGAGTCGGAGGCAGACGCTTAACGACTGAGCCGCCCAGGCGCCCCCACAAGTGTCTTTTGAATATCAAAAATTTTAGTACTGAGGATGCCTAATTTATCAGTTTTTTTTTTCTTTCATTGTGCGTTTTGTTCCTTTTCAAGAAATCTTTGCCTAATCCAAGGTCCCTTAAAGTTTTTCTGTGCTTTCTTCTAGAAGTTTCACTGTTTCTTTTTTTAAATAATCTCTACATCTGGGCGCCTGGGTGGCTCAGTCGGTTAAGTGACTGCCTTCGGCTCAGGTCATGATCCTGGAGTCCCGGGATCGAGTCCCATATCAGGCCCCTTGCTCAGCGGGGAGTCTGCTTCTCCCTCTGACCCTCCCCCCTCTCATGTGCGTTCTCTCTCTCAAATAAATAAATAAAATCTTTAAAAAAAAAAAAATAATAAATAAATAAATAAATAAATAATCTCTACATCTAACGTGGGGCTTGAACTCACAACCCCAAGATCAACAATCACCTGCTCTACTGACTGAGCCCACCAGGCACCCCAACAGTTTCAATTCTTTTTTTTTTTTTTTTAAGATTTTATTTATTTATTCATGAGAGACAGAGAGAGAGAGAGAGGCAGAGGGAGAAGCAGGCTCCCAAGGAGCAGGGATCCCGATGCAGGACTCGATCCCAGGACCCTGAGATCATGACCTGAGCCGAAGGCAGACGCTTAACCATCTGAGCCACCCAGGCGCCCCAACAGTTTCAATTCTTAAATCTATAATCTATTGAGTTAATTTTGGTATGGGGTAAACACGAATATCCTATTGTTTCAATAGTGTTTGTTAAACATTTTATTATTTTTTCTCATGCTCATGCTTGTCTCTAACTTGTTGAATATATGGAGTATATATAATAGCATTTTTGATGTACTGGTCCACCAGGTCTCTCCCTTTGGCCATTTTTGTCTGTTTCTCTTGCTTGATTTTTTCCGCCTAGCTATGGGTCATATTTCCTTGCTTCTGTGCATGTCTGGTAATTTTTGATTGGATGTCATATATTGTGAGTTTCATATTGTTTGAAGGATTTTCTTTTATTCCTATAACTACTTTTGAGGTTGGTTCTGGGATGTAACCAAGTTACTTTGAAATAGTTTGATTCATTGGAGGCTTTCTTTTAAGCTTTATTAGGTGGTGCCAAAAGAGTCATTTGTCTAGGATTGTTTTGTCCCCATTTCTGAGATAATATTCTGAGACCTCAGCATTGCATGAGACCAGGCATATTAGAAGGTCTTTCCACCCAGGTTAGTGGGAACGCTTAACTGTTCCTGATCTTGTGTGAGCGCTAGGAATTGTTCCACCTGCTCCTTTCCAGTGGCCTTGGTAGTTTCCGAACAGCTCATTAGTGCTGAGCCAGAGACTCAAAGGAACCTAGAGTGAGTTTTCCCTCTCTTCTCTGGTTTACTGCCTGGCAAGTGTTAGTCATCTTTTCTTCCTCAGACTCTGAATTCTGTATCATTAACTCAGCAACACTGCTAGATTCTTCGGGTTCCTTCTCCCTGTGCTGTGGCCTAGAAAGTCTCCAGGCAGTGAGCTATGGCACATAAGGGTCTCACCTTGTTTCCCTTCTCCTCTGACTTCTGTGTGAGAAAATTGTTTTAGACATGTTTCCTTTTTTTTTTTTTAAGTTTGTTAAGATGAAAGGATAGTTCATAATTTGATAATTTTCCCTAGAATCAGAGATTCTATCAATTCTGAGGGTTTGTGTTTTACTCCTTGGTCCACCCGTTACTGTGTGACTTTTAGCTAGGTGCCTGACCTTTCCTTTCTTGGTTTTCTCTAAAATGGAATAATTACAGTCTACCCCATAGGATTGTGAGGGTTAAATGAGAAAAGAAATGCTTAAAACAGTTCCTTGCATGTATAGGAACCTGCTTTTGTTATTATTTCCATGCCAAACAAATCTTTCCTTGAATCCTTAGATGCTGGCTTCCTAGAATGAGGCACTTCCTATAAAGGACAAAGTAGATCTCAAGTCTAGAAGTTCATCCTTGCTGAGGATACCCTTGATGAGACACCTGAATGCTGAAAATGACCAAGTCCCTGGTGAGCTGTTTATTTCCCAGATTTCTAGATGTTTATAAAAATGTATACAATCTGATGGATGCCAGAGTTGGTAAGGTGGTGGGGGGATGGGCAAAATGGGTGAAGGGGAGTGGAAGATACAGGCTTCCAATTATGGAATGAATGAATCATGGTACTAAAAGATACAACATAGGGGGTACCTGGGTGGCTCAGTTGGTTAAGCGACTGCCTTCGGCTCAGGTCATGATCCTGGAGTCCCGGGATCGAGTCCCGCATCGAGTCCCGCATCGGGCTCCCTGCTCGGTGGGGAGTCTGCTTCTCCCTTTGACCCTCCCCCATCTCATGCTCTCTCTCTCTCTCATTCTCTCTCTCAAATAAATAAATAAAATCTTTTAAAAAATAAATAAATAAAAGATACAGCATAGGAAATATAATCAATGATATTGTAATAGTGTTGTATGGTGACAGATGGTAGCTACATTTGTAGTCAGCATGACTATAGACTTGTTGAATCACTATATTGTACACCTGAAACTAATGTAACATCGTGTGGCAACTATAGTTAACAATTTAACAAATGTATACAATCAAAGTGAATGATATATGTAAATCTGTTGCAGCTGGGAGAAATGTGCTTCGACTGGGAAACAGAATAATGATCTGGAGTAGCCAGTCAGGGAGTACTGTCTTACCTGTATATCTCATGTTGCCAGGTGCTAACAATTGGAACACTACCACATAGGTGGCAGGATCCAGAGCTGAGTTGCAGACATTTCTGTGGTAATACTGGAAACCATCACAGAAGAAGAAAAACATGTTATAAGATTTACTTTGTATATAAGGAGGCAGCACATGGCCTTTCTGAGTAAATATTTCCCAGAGATTAAATGTGAAGAAGTGTCTTTGATGGGTCTTCCTCTTCTGTTTGTCTCCAGAGTATGGACCCAGTGAATGGTCATCTTCCTAAGGAAATGTGGGAGATATAAAAGGCATAGCTAGAAAACTTTAAAAATCTCTTCCTAGCTGGGGCGCCTGGGTGGCTCAGTTGGTTAAGCGACTGCCTTCGGCTCAGGTCATGATCCTGGAGTCCCGGGATCGAGTCCCGCATCGGGCTCCCTGCTCGGCGGGGGGTCTGCTTCGTCCTCTGACCCTATCCCCTCTCATGTGTTCTCTCTCTCTCATTCTCTCTCTCTCAAATAAATAAATAAAATCTTTAAAAAAAAAAAAATCTTTTCTTAGCTACAAAGAGAAGAGTAATTTTTACCTAAGGGTCTTTGTGTAGATCATTGTGTGAACATATGTAAAGTGTTTAGAACAATATACAGCACATAGTGAGAGCTCTGTTTTTGCTTTTATGACTATCATGATTTAATATGTAGCACAGTCAATTTCTAAAAGGCAGTTCTGAGCATAACATACTTTTGTATACGAAAAACACTGTAGCATCTACCAGGTGTCTGCAGGAAATGTGTACACTTACTCCAAGTTCTGTTGCTGCCTGTACCCTATTGAACTTCTTGCAGTTCCTTGAACCCAGCATGGTATTTAACATTTTTAACACATGCTTCCTCTGGAAGACCCACAGCTCCCATGTCTTCCAGCATTTACTGTGGAACACACCACTAAATGTGCTGCACCTCTTCCAGCTTGACCTCGTCTTCAGAACTATTAGTTCCTCACCTACTTGTGCCCATATTTTAACTTGAGTATACATCTGTTGTAACCCTTGTTAAACCATAATGTCTTGCCTTATATGAACTCTGTAAAGGAGTGTACTTGCCACTCTGCAAGAGCAGAAGCTACCTGAAGTCAGGACTATGCTTTATTTCCTTTTTTATTGCAATGTATAGTAGGTAACATTAAATGCTCCTGGGGCGCCTGGGTGGCCTAGTTGGTTAAGCGGCTGACTTCGGCTCAGGTCATGATCTGGGTCCTGGGATTGAACCCCACATCGGGCTCCCTGCTCAGCGGGGAGTCTGCTTCTCCCTCTCCCTCTGCCCCTCCGACAGCTCGTGCTCTCTCTTTCATAAATAAATAAATAAAATCTTAGGGAGAAAAAAACCCCAAAAAACATCAAGTGCTCCTAAGGTCGGTTGCAGATGGTTTTTAGGTGAAGTGTTGTTTTTTTTTTTTTTTTAAGATTTTTAAAATTTATTTGACAGCGAGAGAGAGAACACAAGCAGGGGGAGTGGGAGAGGGAGAAGCAGGCTTCCTGCTGAGAAGGGAGCCCGATGCGGGGCTCGATCCCAGGACTCTGGGATCATGACCTGATCCGAAGGCAGACGCTTAACGACTGAGCCACCCAGGTGCCCCTAGGTAAAGTTTTAACAACATTTTACATTGGGTGAATGAATGAGTGACGAAGTGAATGAAGACTGCAGAAAGGAGGGGTGCCTGGGTGGCTCAGTCAGTTAAGCATCCAACTCTTGGTTTCAGCTCAGGTCATGATCTCAGGGCTATGAGATAGAGTCCCGCATCAGACTCTGTGCTCAGTGGCGAGTCTGCTTGAAATTCTCTCTCCCCCTCTCCCTCTGCCCCTCCTTTGATTCTCTCTCTCAAATAAATCTTTTTTTTAAAAAATGCAGAAAGGATTGTTTTAATGGATTTATTAGTGCACAAAGTATAAATCAAAACTAGATATAAAGAAATAACTTGTTTATAAATTTCTATAGTAAAAATAATCAGAATAATATCCTATATATCTTCTATATTTTATTCCATTATATTAACTCTAGATTAAAAAGGATTATGTTATTACAGGGCTTGTCATTCAGTGATGTGGCTGTGGATTTCACCTGGGAAGAATGGCAGCTACTAGATACTGTTCAGAGGAACCTCTACCGGGATGTGATGTTGGAAAATTATAGCAACCTAATGTCTTTGGGTAAAGACAACTTTCCTAAATACCTCAGCATGAGCCCATTAATTGCCTGGTATTTTTTCCCCATTGACATAATTTATGGGTACTCTGATATCCTTACTGATTTTGGAGTTGTATGGGTGGTAGAACTTATTTTATGACCAAATAGTGATGGTACTTACTTTCATTTTCTGAATGAAAAAGTTTCCATTTTGCTGAGATTCCCTGAAACGGAATTTTTCATCATAGGCCCTAACACTGCTCAGTTCTCTGGGATTGCCTCTTGACAGGTTATCAAGCCACTAGGCCAGAAGCAACGGTCCCCTTGGAGAAAGGAGAACAAGGAATGGTAGAGAGAGAATTCCCAAGTCAGTGTAGTCCCGGTGAGTACACCAGTCCAGTGGGAGTTAGTGGAAGCCAAGTGACAGTTGATCATCGGTGTGTTGGGCCCTTGTTATTTTAATATTTTTTCTCATAGTGTCTGAACCTTAAGAGGTGACTTAGAGCAAGTGAAAAGAGGTCATCAGTGTGAATGGTGCTTCCTTCTCTCACCATATATGATTCATATGCTAGCCACCTAGCAGAAGGTGTACCTCCTTTTATCTACTCGGGGTCAGATCTTGGCCTGTTTCATTTGCTCTTTCCTTTTTGGCTTAGTTGTTCTTTTGCAGGTCGTGAGACACAGGCTGCCTTCCCCACATTTTATCCATATTCACATAGCTTTTCTATTATGCTTTCAGATATTCATTGATTCCCTCCAGAGTTTGAGGATACCATGTCTTCAGTTCATTACTTACTGTTTCTCTTATTGAATACCTCTGACTTAACATTGTGCACCTGCTGTATCACTTTCTCCATTCTCTTTGGATATTGACTTGAGATTCCATCCTTCCCCCCCCCCTCCCAATTTCATAATGGTAGGATTCATTGATTTTTTTCCCCTAGAAGTAATGTGGCAAGTTTAGGGTTAGTATCAGGAAAATATTGAGAAGGATGAATCTGTGGAGGGGAATAATGAAAATAATGCATTGGGAAAAATATTTTCTCTGAGCAAAAACTTTGTTTCTTTTGTAGAAAGACCTCTTCAATGTTTCTCAAAAGGAATACGTTTGAAACAAAAGTCAGATTCAAAATTTCAGAGTAAAAACTATGCAGAAATGAATTCTGTTGAATTAAACAGCCATGGGAAACCATTTTTCCATACTCTACATGAAACCTGCCATACTCAGGCCCAGTACAGTGAACATAATTTCTGTGTGAAGACTTTCAGCATGGTGAAAAATCTTAAAAGACATCATAGAATTCACACAGAAGGGAAACCTTATGAATGTAGTGAGTGTCCAAAATCCTTCAGGTATAAGTCAAAGCTCATAATACACCAGAGAACTCATACAGGAGAGAAGCCGTACAGATGCCCTGAATGTCAGAAAGCTTTCAGTACAAAATGTCATCTCACTCTACACCAGAGAACTCATACAGGAGAGAAACCTTATGGATGTATTCAGTGTCCGAAATCTTTCAGAACAAAGTATCATCTCATTCTACACCACAGGACTCATACAGGAGAGAAACCCTATGAGTGCAAAGAGTGTGGAAAAGCTTACAGGGAGAAGACAAAGCTCAGATTGCATTGCAGAACGCATACAGGAGAGAAACCTTTTGAGTGTAGTGACTGTGGGAAAAGTTTTATGCAGAAGTCAAACCTGATTATCCATCAAAGAACTCATACAGGAGATAGACCCTATGGATGTAGAGAATGTGAGAAGACCTTCTGTAGTAAGTCTCAGCTTGTTGTTCACCAGCGAACTCATACAGGAGAAAAATCGTACGAATGCAAGGAATGTGGGAAAGCCTTCAATAAAAACTCGCATCTCCTGACACATCAGAGAATTCATAGAGGAGAGAAACCTTATGAATGCAGTGAGTGTGGAAAAGCTTTTGTATACACATCACAGCTTATTGTACATCAGAGAAATCATACAGGAAGAAAACCTTATGAATGCAAGGAATGTGGGAAAGCCTTCAATAAAAAGTCACACTTCATAACACATCAGAGAATCCATACGGGAGAGAAGCCTTATGAATGCAGCGAATGTGGAAAAGCTTTTATAGACAATTCACAGCTTATTGTTCATCGAAGAACTCACACAGGAGAGAAACCTTATGAATGCAAGGAATGTGGGAAAGCCTTTAATAAAAAGTCATCCCTCATAACACATCAGAGAATTCATACAGGAGAGAAGCCTTATGAATGCAGTGAATGTGGAAAATCTTTTATAGACAAGTCACATCTCATTGTCCATCAGCGAACTCATACGGGAGAGAAACCCTATGAATGCAGTGAATGTGGGAAAGCTTTCATACGAAAGGCAATGCTCATTGTCCATCAGAGAACACATACAGGAGAAAAACCCTTTGTATGTCTTGAATGCCAAAAAGCCTTTAGCAGTATGGCAATGCTCAGTAGACATCAGTTGATTCATACAGGAGAGAAACCCCATGGATGCAATGAATGTGGAAAAGCTTTCCGCCAAAAAAAGCCATCTTATTATCCATCAACGGTGCCATACTGGAGAGAAACCCTATGGATGTGTTCCATGTGGTCAGATCTTCAACCAGAAGTCCCAGCTCATTAGACATCAGAGACGCCACACAGGAGAGAAACCGTATCAGTGCACTCAGTGTGGAAAAGCCTTTTTTGAGAAATCATACCTCAGTGTCCGTCAGAGAAGTCACGCAGGACAGAAACCTTATCAGTGTAATGAGTGTGGGAAAACATTCTCTGTTAAGTTCTTTCTCACCTCACATGAGGAAATTCATACAGGAAAGAAATCTCAGGAACACAGTGAGCACTGTAAAGACTTTAGTGAGATGTCAGATCTCACTGAATACAAGAGAAATCACACAAGACACACCCTATGAATGCTGTGAAAGTTAGGATACTTTTGGTCAGTGTCAGTTTCAGAAAACTTATCCAGGAGAGAGATCTTTTAAGTGCAGTGAATATAAGAAAATTATCTACCACTAGTGTAGCCTCATTTCATTGGGGAAAGGCATATGAATGAGGTGAAAAGTCAAAATCTTTTCTTGACACGTGAAATCCCGTTATATATCACACAGAAGTGAAACCTGAGTGCAACAAATGTTTTTGATGGGTCATCCTCTAATAGTTTTCACCGAGGGAAAAAAAAAAAAAAACAACTCACAAATGTTGTGAAATCTGGAATACTTTCCAAACAAATGATCACACCAAAGAAAATAGAAGACTGAAGACTTGCGATGAGGAATGCCTCTGGCATGAAGTCTAAACTTACTATGCATCAGATAACACTTAAGGAGAATTAGTGTGGTGTAATGATGCTGGGAAAGGTTGCTTACATATAAACTTTATAACAGAAATTTCGTTCCTGTCACATTGCCATTTATTTATGGAAAATATAACATGAAGTAGTCAGAAAGAGCAAATAACTTCTGTATGCCAAAGGACACTTTGTTTCATATTTGAATATATTGGATAGTCAAAACAGTAAGTTAAGAATGGTCCCAGATGAATGTATTTGTTTTGTGTCTGAGTATTTTTGTAGCACATGTATATAGTAATTTTCAGGTTTCATAAGATCATGAAAGAAAGTTGTATACCACAAAATTGTAATGTGTAGTATCCATCAAGAAATGCCAACATTGTACATTTTTTAATATATAAATTGCAAGGGGAGTAATTAGGCTTAAGATTAAGACCTTTTTAAAAATTCTTTACTGGTATACATAGTGGGTCTGGTAATAGTTTTAGCCCTTTGGAATAATAAATTTTTTGAAACAAATTGTCTTCTGGTTGTCACTCAGAAAAAATAAATGCATTAAAAATAGTGAGATTTGGGGCACCTGGCTGGCTCAGTCAGTGGAACATGTGACTTTTTTTTTTTTTTTAAGATTTTATTTATTTATTTGAGAGAGAGAGCATGAGCCGGGGAAGGAGTGGAGAGAGAAGCAGGGTCCTCACTGAGCAGGGAGCCCAACGTGGGGCTCGATCCCAGGACTCTTGGAACATGACCTGAGCCGAAGGCAGATGCTTAACCAACTGAGCCACCCAGGCGCCCTGAGCATGTGACTCTTGATCTTGGGGTTGTGTGAGTCCCACATTGGATGTAGAGATTACTTAAAAATCTCTTTAAAAACTATTGAGATTTAAGAGTGATGCATAATCACACGTCTTCTGTCCCTAAGTTCTGAAAAACTGGAAGCAGCTGCTATTTTCTTTTTTTTTTTTTTTTAAAGATTTTTTATTTATTTATTTGACAGAGAGAGACACAGCGAGAGTAGTAACACAAGCAGGGGGAGTGGGAGAGGGAGAAGCAGGCTTCCTGCGGAGCAGGGAGCCCGATGCGGGACTCGATCCCAGGACCTTGGGATCATGACCTGAGCCGAAGGTCAATCCCAGGACCCTGGGATCATGACCTGAGCCGAAGGCAGACACTTAACGACTGAGCCACCCAGGCGCTCCGCAGCTGCTATTTTCAAAGAAATGAAAACAGCAGATGCACAGGGGAATGTCTTGTACTACCAACAGGCTAACCCAAACAGAAAAAGGAAGTGAGCACAGACTATATCTATTTATGAGGGACCTCATAATCCTTTGGTAAGGCAGCACAGCAACTAATAACTATAATTAATAGTAATTAAAATACATATTAATAAAAGTTAATTCACTCTATATTGACATTAATTTACTCTGTTGCTGTGAGGTAATTATAGTCAAAGTGTAGTAAACTTCAATAAAGACGATAGGCAAAAATAATCCTATCATGTTATTTTAAGAATTACATAGACTTGAACTACGTGACAACAGCAGCATGTAAACTGCAAGAAGTATCCTGTATTAAAGTGTTCTAAAGTACTTTCTATTTTCCTAAAGAAGTATAAAGTTGTTAACTTTGAGTGTTAAGAATGCATGTTATGGTTAACGATGCACGTTCAATCATTAAGGAAAATAATCATTAAGGGAATAGGAGCAGGGTATGTATCTTCCAAACTAGTCAAAGGCAAAGGTAAAGAGCAAAAATAGAATGATTAAAAACCCAAAATCATCACGAACCCAAAAGAAGGCTAAAAAGTAGAGTTTAATAAAGAAACAGAGTAAGTACACAAATAGAAAGAGGTAGGATCAAACAAAAATTTGTCAGTAAGTTAAACGTGAATGAATTAAATGCTCTGGTTAATATACAGACTTGTTATTGTCAGACTTGATAAATAAAATTAAAGTACTGTTTTTTAAAATGAAATAACCACATAAAACATGGATTTTACGAAAAAGCATCTCATGCAAATACTAAACATGACAAAACTAGTACAACTAAATATCAAAAAAATAATCTCTAAGGGGACAGTCACTAGTCATGGGAAGAAATGCTAAATTCATACATCAAACAGGGACTCAAATTATCTAAGTAAAAATGTAAGATTTATAGAGACAAATTTACAATCATAGAGATTTTAATCCTTTTCTACCAGTATATTACAGAATAAACTGATAAAATGTTTGTAAAAGTAAGTTTTGAACATACTACATAAAAATAAGTATAATGGAGGTATTATATAAAACATCCTCAAAATGCACAGAATTTTCAAGCACTTCAAAGTTTACCATGTTTGCCATGTTCTGAGCTATAAAGCAGATTTCAACAAATTTCAAAGTTTGAACTAAATAATGTGCAATCGGGTTCTGTTAAGCTCACAAACAGAAGTCAATGACAAAAATTAGCTAGGAATCGGGCGCCTGGGTGGCTCAGATGGCTAAGCGTCTGCCTTCGGCTCAGGTCATGATCCCAGGGTCCTGGGATCGAGTGCCACATCGGGCTCTCTGCTCCTTGGGAGCCTGCTTCTCCCTCTGCCTCTGTCTCTCATGAATAAATAAATAAAAATCTTTAAAAAAAAATTAGCTAGGAATCTATAACTTTGGAAATTAGGAAACAATTCTAAATATTTTATTTAGAAATAATTATTTTTCCAACTTTGCCATCTAATCATTAAGTATAAAAAGGTTGAAAATCTAAATAATAATGGTCCCTATGTACCTACAAAATAGATTCAACAAATTTAACCATTTTGTTATGTACCTATTTTCCATTTAGTTATCTACCTATTTATTTTTTCAAAATCATCTGAAATTAAAGATACCATGACACCTTACTTGTATATTATCATGCATCCCCTGCATAATATTCATGACATTATTACCAAACCTAAGAAATTAAATAGTGGAAATTAACACACTGGGGGTTTCCTAAGTGATAAGAGCCATAAAAGTGTACACAAGGGGCGTCTGGGTGGCTCAGGCCTTAAACGTCTGCATTCGGCTCAGGTCAGGATCTCAGGGTCCTGGGATCGAGCACCCGGTCGGGCTCCCTGCAGGGAGCCTGCTTCTCCCTCCCTTCCCTACTCCTGCTCTCTCACTATCTCTGTCGTTACCTCTGTCTCTCTCAAATAAATAAAATCTTAAAATTAAAAAAAAAAAGTGTACACCAGGACATTTTGCTGCAGCCTGACAACAGGTCACATTAACATGACTCGTCCCGTTTGAGTCTGGGTCTCCATTTTGTCCTTGGCATATCACAAAAGTCCTCTTCTGCTGTGTCTTCGAAGAGGAACTCAAAAGCAAGGTCTTTATGTGACATCTCCAACCCGCAGATAGTTTGGAGGCGTTCAGGTGAAGTATGCTTTTTTTTTTGGATGATATAACTTTAGCCTTTTGATTTCCCAGGATGTGTAACAGATTGGAGTTTGGAGTAGGGCCGGTTCGTTTGATCTGCAGAGCCCACCAGATGCTTCCAGAAATGCAGTAGCTCTCCTCTGCACTATTTCTAGGTTTAGGATTGGCAACAGTGTACCCCGTCCGACCCTTCTCCGGCTGTGGCCCGGCCCTCGGGCACCTGGAAAGCCCCGCGCCGCTGAGCTCTGGCCGGCGCCCCCGGGGGGAAAGCTCCCCCTGGCCGCCATCCGTCCCTCTTCCTCACCGTCAGGCACGCAACCTGTCTTCACGGTTGGCTTCCCGGTTCTACCGGCCCTGGTGCCTCCTCTTCCACGACCTCTACTTCCAAATACCCTAGAGTTACTTCTCGTCAATGCACGTGTCTACTGTGCCCCGTGCAGAGCACGATGCCCTTCATCAGAGGTCTCCCTGGATTCTGCGGTCTGGTGCAAGACCAACCATCTCTCCGGCTGCAGGTAACCCCTCGGCTGCCGGGGAGGCGCGCCGGGTGGGCCGCGCTACTGAGCATGCGTACCGGCCCCCTGAGGGGCAGCGCGTCGCACGCGCTACTGAGCATGCGTAGCGGCCCCAGCGTGCGGCAGAGGCGCGGGCCGGAAAGGCTTTCGGGAGGAAGTGAGTGTGAGAGCGGGAGAAGCCGGCGGAGGCTTCTGCCCCGCGCATTATTTCAAGACGACCACTCCCACTGTGAAGCCGATCAGTGCGAGGGGCCGTTATTACTCGCCAAGTGTCGAGGGTGCAGAATTCGAGTCTTCGGAAGGATGCGGCCCTTCCACCTGCTTAGGAGTGAGCGAGAGAAGCGGTCGGCGCTGGGCTGGACGGGAAGCGGAAGTGGTGTGTGCCGTCCTTTTAAACTTCCTGTGGCCGGCTGAGGATTCGGCACGGTTCGCCTAGAGGTGCGGCGCCTGGTGAGTGCTCGGGGAGGGTGGTGGGATCCCTAACTGATGAAGGCAGCCTGGAGGCGTCTGGCGTTCGGCGGTGGGCTGGGGGATCTGTGATGAGTGCCTGGAGAGGTGGCTTGGGTGTGAGAGCAGGGTCGCGGGAGTGGGTCAGCGAGGCCAGGGATTCACTCCTTAGGGACTTCTGGTGGTCAGTGTTTGGTTGGCTGTGTGAGCCCGATAACCTTAATGTGGTGGGTCCCTGGATGGGGTGACTTGCTTCAGGATAAGATAGCAGTGTGTGGGCGTGAGCGGTTGGATATCCTCATTTGTGTTTGTGATTGAGTAGCTTGTCGGGGTTGTGCACAGGTCTGAGAAGTGTGGTGAATTGGGGGAGGTCTTGATGGGCAGGGGCTTTTCGGTAATTTGACTCCACCGCCTCGGAAAATGGGAAAAGGCTTTCTGGGGTACGATTCTCATAGCTGACACACAGTTTGGTCCATCATACCCAATCACCTACGCAAGGCCTGTTTCGACTCTCCTTTGACCCCAACTCATACTCTCTTATTCGTTCAGTGAAAAATGAAAATACTTTTTTTTTTTTTTTTTAAAGATTTTATTTATTTATTTGACACAGAGAGAGACAGCGAGAGCAGGAACACAAGCAGGGGGAGTGGGAGAGGGAGAAGCAGGCTTCCCGCCGAGCAGGGAGCCCGATGCGGGACTCGATCCCAGGACTCTGGGATCATGACCTGAGCCGAAGGCAGACGCTTAACGACTGAGCCACCCAGGCGCCCAAATGAAAATACTTTTAAGTGACTAGATTAAATTAATCTGCAGAAGATGTGTTATGAAAGGTGTGGCTTCTGCCTTTTGTCCTTGGTTTTTTTAAATCTCATTTGCGTGTTTCTTTTCTGGTTGATCATGAAACAGGTAGTGAGAAACAAGCCAGTTTCCCCCAAATATGCTACCTAGAGATAACAATTGTTAACTTTTCCTTATGTTTTTTATTTTAGGCTTTTAGAAAAGATTTGAGAGAGAGAGAGAGAGAGAGACCGCTCAAGTGGGGGGAGGGGCAGAGGGAGAAGTAGAGAGAGACTCTCAAGCAGACTCCCCACTGAGTGCCAGCGGGACTTGGGGCTCAATTTCAGGACCCATGAGATCATGACCTGAGCAAAATCAAGCGTCAGATGCTGAACGGCTGAGCCATCCAGAAGCCCCTTTATTTTAGGCTTTTTATGCCTTTTAAAGTTATTAATTGAATAATTTCTTAAAACTGACTTTATCATATATACATTCCCATATTCTTTTTAAAATGCCTTTAATAGATTTTTTTAAGATTTTATTTATTTATTTGACAGAGAGAGAGAGAAAGCACACAAACGGGGGGAACAGCAGAGGGAGAGGCAGAAACAGGCTTCCCACTGAGCAGGGAGCCCGATGCGGGGCTCGATCCCAGGACCCTGGGATCATGACCTGAGCCGACCAGGCACCCCTAAAATACTTTTTTAAAAGTTAAAAAAGTTAAAAAAGACAGATTCCATGATGTGAGGAGGTAGAGGTTCCTGAACAAGCAGTGTCTTGGCACTGGTGGTTCTCTTGACCAGAGAACTCTTATCAAGACTCAGAAAAGAGCTAGAAAAGTCATTTGAGCAGATGCTGGAGTCACTGGTCATTTTCCAAGAGCAGCTGAAAATGACCAAATCCCAGGTGAGCTGTCTTTCCAAAGGATTTGAGGACATTTCTAGAATGTACATAATTAAGAGCAACACTACACAAATGATAAAAGTCAGGTGGGAAAAAGGCATAGAAAGAAGATTAAGACGCAGCCAGGTGGAGCATGGGTGCATTTACAAATGGTGGGTCATTCAAAGTGCTTAACGTCAAAACATTGCTATGTAAACCATTAGGTTCAAAGTGGAGTTGCCAGTTTTCCTCTGGTGCCAATGGGAGCCGTAATCAAAAGAGAAACAGGCATTTTTATGAAGTACATTTTTTTTTTTTTGAAGTACATTTTCCATCAAGACAGTTCCTCACAGCCAGTAAATGCTTTCTGGCACTTAGGCACAAGGTCTTCATCAAAAACCAAAAGAGTTGCCCCAAATCAGTATCACCATTCCTCCTCCCTTTCTTATTTGAACCCACTGCAGTTGCTTTTTATCTCCTCCTTCCTCCACAAGTGGTTTTTATCAGGATCACCAATGACTTCATGTTGTTAAATACCACACTCAGTTTTTACTTGACCTTCCAGCAGCATCCAACATTGGTAGTACTTCCTTTTTCCTTAAAATACTCTTGTCATTTGGTGTTCAGAATGCCATGCTCTCTGGATTTTTCTGCCTTATTGGCCACTTGTAGGGTTCAACTTCTTTTTGTAATTTGTCTTGTCTCCCATTCTCTTATCTTAATCCCCAGAGTGTCTCAGGGCTCATTCCTTGCATCTTTTGTATTTGTACTCACTCCTCAGTGTTCTCATGCAGTGTCACAGTTTAAGCAGCACTGGTATGGTGATGGCTTCCTCTTTGTATCTCCAGCCTGCGCTTCTTCCTTAAGCATCTCCTCCTATATCGTACTGTCTCCCTGACATCTCTAAGGTACACATCTCTACAGGTGTGTCCAGCTAATCATTTCCCAAACCAAGTTCCTAATCTCACCTGAAACCTGTTCCTTCCATAGTTTCCCTCTTTCAGTTAATAGCTTCTCCTAGCTTCTCAGATGAGGGGTCAGCAAACTTCCGTAAAGGGCGAGATGATTAGCCTTTGTGGGCCAGATAGTCTCTGTTACAACTCCTCAACTCTCCCACACAGCACAACAGCAGCCGTAGACAATACAGAAGCCAATGGGCATGTCTCCATTTCTCACACTTTTATCAATCTCTGTCTTTCCCATCACCCGTGGGCAAATCCTGTTGGTTCTGTTTACAAAGTAGACTTCAGATGTGCCCCTCTTCATTGCCACAGCACCACCGTAGCCTGAGCCATCATCATCGGTCACTAGGACTGCTGCAGCTGCCTCCTCACTGTTCTTCTTGCTAACATTCTTGCTGTCTTACAGGCCCTTCTCCAGATTGCTTTGTTGCTTTGGTCCTTAGTATTTTCTTAAAAATTTTAGAAGCAGCTTGTCAGTTTCCACAAAACACCTCCTAGGATATTGGTTTTATCCAGTTGCTTGGCTCTATCAATTTGGAGGATAATCAATACTTTTATACTGTGGAATTATCTCTTTTTTTAAGATTTTTAAAATTTATTTATTTAGAAAGAGGGGGTGAGGAAGAGAGTGAGCACGTGAGCGCAAGTGGGGAGAGGGACAGAGGGAGAGAATCTCAAGCAGACTCCCTGCTGAGCGCAGAGCCCAACACAGGCCTTTATTCCATGACCCATGAGATCATGCCCTGAGCCAAAACCAAGAGTCAGATGCTCAACCAATTGGCTACCCAGATGCCCCTATATCATGGAATTTTCTAATCCAGGAACATGGCATTTTCTTGGATTCATTCATGTTTTCTTTAATGTGTTTCAGTAGAGTTTTGTGGTTTTCAGTATTGAGGTCTTGCAAATTTTTCAAGAATTATTTCTAGGCATTTGCTGTTTTGATGTTACTATGAATGGTATTATTATTTAATTTCATTTTCTAGTAGTTGGCTACTAGTATAATGAAATACAGTTGACTGGGGCACCTGGGTGGCTCAGTCAGTTGAGCGTCCAACTCTTGGTTTTGGCTCAGGTCATGATCTCGGGAATGTGGGATCGAGTCCCGTGTCAGGCTCCCCTCTCAGCAGGGAGTCTGCTTCTCTCCCTCTCCCTCTGCTTCTTCCCCTGCTCTCTCTCTCTCTCCCTCTCTCTAAAGTAAATAAATAAATCTTTTTTAAAAAATGAAATACAGTTGATTTATCAACACTGATCCTATGGCCAGTGACATTGAGAAATTCATTTATGAATTCTAATAGTTTATAATTCTTACGGATTTTCTACATTCAAAATCATGTCCTCTGTCAATGATAAATTTCTTCCTTTCTAATATTTTTGCCTCTTATTCTTTTTCTTGCCCAATTGCATTGGCTAGGATCTTCAGTACCATTTGAATAGAAATGGTGATAGGCATCCTTGTCTCATTGTCTCAGTGCAGAAACTTTTAATAATTCATCATTGAGTGTAATGTTTGCTTTGAGGTTTTATATTATTAGGTTTATTATTTAGGTTTTGTACTATTTTTCAGATTAAGGCAGATTACTTATATTCCTAATTTGCTAAGAGTTTTCATCATTAAAGGGTGTTAAGTTTTATTTTATGCTTTTTTTTCTAGTGTTTTCCTGAAGTTTTGTTATAAAAATTTCAGATGTGCAGAAAAGTTGAAAGAATTTTACAGTGAACACTCATATACCAACCAGGTAGATTCTGTAATTAACATTTTATTGCACTTGCTTTATCACCCATGTGATATTGTGAGTCATAAGAAATATACATTTGGTCATTCAGACAACCAAAACACATTTCTCATCTATATTTGGTCTTGTCCACAGTTCCTGGCTCATAGCTCCCAAAATCCTTGGAATTTCCTAAATGTTGAGAGTGATAACAGTATCTTTTGTGATGTGAACAATTACTTTTAGAAGCATCCAAGGATGAGGGCTGGTTGCCAGGAGAATCAACCATGTGATTAGAGGGTTGGAACTTGCAGTCACACCCCCTGACCTAGGGGAATAGGAAAAGGGCAAGAGGTTGAATCAGTTTCCTGTGGCCAGTGATTTAATCAGTCATGCCTGTGCAATGAAGCCTCCATAAAAACCCATAAGGACGGTGTTCAGACAGCTTCCAGGTTGGTGGACAAGTGGAGATTGGGAGAGTGGTGCACCTGGAGAGTGCATGGAAGCCCCCTACCCTTTCCCCATACCTGGCCCTACGCATCTCTTCCATCTGGCTGTTCCTGTGTTATATCCTTTTATGGTAAACTGGTAATCTAAAAAGCAAAATGTTTCTCTGAGTTCTTTGAGCTGCTCTAACAAATTAATTGAACCTGAGGAGGAAATTGTGGGAACCTCTGATTGATAGCCAGTCGATCAGAAGTACAGATGACAATCTGGAGTTGTGACTGGCATCTGAAATGGGAGAGGGGAAGGGGAGTCTTGTGGGACTGAACCCTTACATGGTGGAATCCGATGCTGTCTGCAGGTAGACAATGTCAGAATTGAGCTGAATTGTAGGACACTGCGCTGGTGTCCCAAGAATTGCTTTTTTTTGTTATGATGAAACTGTCACCCTGCCATGTTGGAAATTGAGTCTCAGAATATCAGAAGAACCTCCCTCTCCATTTAGCCATCCCTTTCTCCCTTGTTTTTTGCTGTATTTCAAAGTAAATTGCAAACATTAGCAAACTGCTCCCTAAATACTCCAGCATGTATATCATTAACTTATTGTTTAATATGTATTTATGGTACTTTTATTTATTTTGATGTAAAATTTACATACAGCGAAATGTACAAATCTTAACCATTTGGTAGTTTTGACATATGTATTCTCACTTGTGTTACATCCATTGACATGATGATGTGATTTTTATCCTTGATTCTGTCAATCTGGTGAGTTACATTAGTTGACTTTTGAATGGCAGGATATGTTTAATGAGTTTTAAGTTTCTTCCGTAAGGGTAAAACTAGATTCATCAATCCTTGGATATATAATGTAATGTGGAAATGATCATAATAAATTCATATGCATTTTTTCCATATCACCGTGTGAAAAATCACTTGAAACCAGTGTGCTTTTACAGGTAACATTGTCATTTAAGGATGTGGTTGTGGACTTCACATCAGAGGAGTGGCAGCTACTGGATGCTGTTCAGAAGAACCTATACTGGGATGTAATGTTGGAAAATTATAACAACCTCGTGTCTGTGGGTAAGGATCCTTGGTGAACCCTCAGCCTATTGCCATTCCTTTCTTAACTGCTGGAATTTTTAAGTTTTCTGAAATGTTTAACGTCTTTGAACTTACGATTTATGGATGGTAGAACTTTTGTGTCTGTCTGAACCTGGAAAGAGGGTCTTGCTCTCACCTCCCAAATGAAAGTTTTTCACTTTGCTGAGGTGCTAACTCTGAAACAGTCCCTTCCTACTTCTTCAGAGGTTCCAAAGACCAAGCTCTTGGCACCATGTTTATCCATATGCAGATTGTTAGACTTCCAGACTAGCAGCCGTCCTCCATCTGGAACAGGGAGTCTTGGGTTACAGAGGGAGAAATCAGCAGTAAGGGCCATCTAGGTGAGTGGATAAGAACCAGGTCCATGAGTGAAAGCCTAAGGAACTAGAACCTTTGATAGGTTATTTTGAGAATACTGCTTAAAAACCCTTAAACCCTTAAGGCACCTGGCTGGCTCAGTAAGTAGAGCATGTGTCTCGTGATCTCGGGGTCATGAGTTCAGGCCCCACGTTGCAGGTAGAGATTACTAAAAAAAATAAACTTTTTTGAGGGGCGCCTGGGTGGCTCAGTTGTTAAGCGTCTGCCTTCGGCTCAGGTCATGATCCCAGGGTCCTGGGATCGAGCCCCGCATCGGGCTCCCTGCTCGGCGGGAAACCTGCTTCTCCCTCTCCCACTCCCCCTGCTTGTGTTCCCTCTCTCGCTGTGTCTCTCTCTGTCAAATAAATCAATAAAATCTTTAAAAAAAAAACAACTTTTTTGAAGTCTTTGCCCTCTGTGTCAGATCTGCAACTTAGCTAGGACCCGGCTTTCTTGGTTATTCTCTTTCTAGCATCTTCACTCTTTATCACCAACACTGCTCACGTTGCCTTCCTCCTACTCAACGTCTCACCAGTGGTCAGAATTAAGCTTTCACGTACACATGGATTTTTCCCCATAACCATGACTTTTATGTTGCTCTGCTTCCCTTCTATTTTCTCTTCACCTTCTAATGGATGCCTCTAACTTGGATTCTATTTCCAGAACATCATTTCTTTCCTTGATCCCTTGATCCTTGTTATGAGAGTTGGCCCCTTCCAGTACCTAATCATATACACATTCATTGGTCTCCTTCCTAGAAGACACCTGGCAAGCTGATGATGGTATAGATTGGGATTTGGGAAAACTCTGACAGGCTGGATCCCATGGGAGAGGCACCAGGAATGTGATGTATTCAGCAAAATATTTCACCTGAGAAAAGACTTTGATCAATTTGACTCAAATGGAAAAACTTTGAAACATAATTTAGACTGACTTTTCCAGAACAGAAATTATATAAGTAAAAAACCTGAAAAGTTATTTTTCCACACTATGCACAAAAACACTCATTCTGGAATTGCTATGAATATGATTGTGGAGAAGCCGTCAGTAAGACATTGTGCCTCAATGAGTCATATAGAAATGAGATTTTATAAATGTAGTGAATGTCAAAGATCTTTTAACCATATGTCACAACTCCTTCTACACTGAGAAGTAACAAAGAGAAACTCTATGGATGCAGTGAATGCAGAAAATTTTTCTCACAGAAATCACAGTTCATGGTACACCAGAGAATTCACACAGGAGAGAAAATACATGAATGCGATGAGTATCTGAAAGCTTTTATTTGGAAGACAGAGCTTATTTTACATCAAAGAACTCACATAGGAGAGAAGCCTTATGAGTGCAGAGAATGTCCAAAGGCTTTTAGTAGTAAGTCTCAGCTCACTCTACACCAGAGGTGTCACACAGGAGAGAAACCCTATGAATGCAGTGAGTGAGTGTGGGAAAGCCTTCCCCCACAAATCTACGCTGTTTTTGCATCAGAGAACTCACATCAGAGAGAAACCCTATGAATATAATGAATGTTGGAAAACCTTCATTAGTAAGCCACATCTCAGTAAGTGTGAGAGAACTCATACAGGTGAGAGACCCTATGGATGTAAGGAATGTGGAAGAACTTTCTCTCTTAAGTTTAGTTTCACTTTATATCATAAAACGCATACAAGAAAAAAGCCCAATGAATGCAGTCAGTGTCAAAAGCTTTCATCTGCAGGTCACAGCTCCTTGAAGACCAAAGAACTCACACTGGAGAAAAACCCTTTTCATGTAAAGAATGTCCGAAGGCTTTCATCCAGAAGTCAGAGCTCACTTTACATCAGAGAATTCATACTGGGAAGAAACCTTATAAATGCAGTCGATGTCAGAAAGCTTTCGTGCGGCAGTCAGAATGCATTTTACCTCAGAGAGTTCATACCGGGGGGTTGGGGGGAAGCCTTTCCAATGTGGTGAATTGGAAAGCCTTCGGCACCAAATCACCACTCATTACATACCAGAGAACACGCACAGGAGAGAAACCCTATGGATGCAGTGGTTGTGGGAAAGTTTTCTCACAGAAGTCACAACTCCCTGTACATTAAAGAACCCACACAGGAGAAAAACCATATGAACGCAGTGATTGTCAGAAAGCCTTTAGCCATAAGTCCCCACTCATTATGCACCATACAGGAGAAAAGCCCTATGTATGTAGTGAATGTGGGAAAGCTTTCACCTGGAAACCTGGCCTAATCGAAGAACACATACAGGAGAGAGACCCTACAATGCAGTGAATGTGTGAAATCCTTTGGTGTCAAGTCACATAGTAGTCAGGTTCCATGCCCAGTGTCATATAGTAGAGAAATCAGATGGATAAGATGGATATGGTGAAAATGAAAAAACATTTAAGGAGGCCATTCCAACATGAGATAGCAGGCGTATGGGAGACAGTTTTTATGGTGACTAAAGAAAAACTTCCAGTCAGATGTTTGCTTTCATTGAGAATTAAAATGAGAGAGAAATCTAGTGCCATAGATAAATATGACAAAAATCTTCAGTAATAACCTACAGTGCAGTTGTTCATCAGAAGGCATACACGAGAGAAACTGAATCTAGCAAATGTGCAGAAGTTTTCACACAGAAACCCATAGAGGAAAGAAACTGTACACAGGAGAGGAATGTTGCAATATTTTCATTGAGAAACCAAATTTCAGATGCACCGGAGAGTTTACGCCAGAGTGAATCATAGAAGAGTAATGAATGTGAGAAAAATCTTTTATTGAAAGTCAGAAGCATGTGATATTAGAGAATTTACACTAAGGAATAACTCTGATCGCCATAAAATATTGAAAACCTTTTCTTTTTTGAAAACCTTTTCTGATTACGAAAAAAATGCCCACAGATAATACATGTAAGAATGCAAACGTGTGGGGGCACCTGGGTGGCTCAGTTGCTTAAATATCCTACTCTTGATTTCTGCTGGGGTCATGATCTCAGGTTCATGAGATCAAGCCCTGCCTTGGGCTCCGTGCTCAGCGGGGAGTCTGCTTGGGATTCTCTCTCCCTCTCCCCCTCCTCCTCTTCTCTCTTTCTAAACTAAATTAATTTTTTTTTAAAAAGGGGGTGCCTGAGTGGTTCAGTCAGTTGAGCATCATACTTGGTTTTGGCTCAGGTCATGATCTCAGGGTCGTGAGATGGAGTCCTGTGTCAGGTTCCATGCTAGGTGGGGAGTCTGCTTGAGATTCTTTCCCTCTGCCCCTCCCCCCATTCATGTTCTTTCTCTGTTTCTCTCAAATAAATAAATCTTAAAAAAAAAAAAATTGGGGCATCTGGGTGGCTTAGTCAGTTAAGCATCTGCCTTTGGCTCAGGTCATGATCCCAGAGTCCAGGGACGAGCCCTGCGTCAGGTTCCCTGCTCAGCAGGAGTCTGCTTCTCCCTCTCTCTCTGCCCCTCCCCCTGACTCGTGTGCTTGCTCGTGCACGCTCTCTCTCTCAAATATTTAAAAAATAAAAATTAAAAAAGTTTTTAAAAGTGTGGCGATGACTACACCATGAAATGCAACTCTAATTGTGTATAAGAACTTATATTTAGGAAAAATTAAATCAGGTCAATAAATTGAGATCATTTCCTCTAGAAATAATTTTAGAAAATAAGTCATGCTCTTGCTGTGAATACCATGTTGATAAAAAAAATATTTCAAAAGGCTTTCAGTATGAAGAAGACATCAGTGTTCACTGTGGAGTATGAGCCTTTTTAAGTATGTGTATAAATGGAACATTCAGAATAAGAGAAGTTTACCAATAATTTCAGCTATATATCTAGGTGTTTATTTTCTGATAATATCATGGAACATGCTTTTTGAGCTTTGAAAATTGTGACTTTTTGAGCTATATGTGTAAGTATATTTATAGGTAAGAGATGAATATATGTTTTGTAACTATATTTTGAACTGATTTCAAAATTACAGAAAAGTTGCAAGAATAGTTACAAAGAACTTAAAAAATTTTTTTTTTAGAGAGAGAGTGCGCAAGCGATTGGGGGAGGGGCAGAGGGAGAGGGAGAGAAAATCTTAAGCAGGTTCCATGCCCAGTGCAGAGCCCGAAATGGGGCTTGGGGCTCGGTCTTACAGCCCTAAGATCATGACCTGAGCCAAAATCAAGAGTCAGATGCTTCACCGACTGAGCCACCCAGGTACCCCATACAGTGGACTTTTCATCCAGATTACCCAGGTGTTAATGTTTTACTGCATTTGCTTTATTATATTCTCTCTCTGCATGTATACACATATTATTTTGTTTTTCTGAGCCATTTGAGAGTGAGTTTCAGATAGATACCTCTTCAGTGTGTAAATACTAAGAACAAGGACATTCTCCAACATAATCACAGTATAACTATTAAAATCAGGAACATTGATTCAGTACTATTATCTAATTTACATCTGGCTGGCTCAATTGGTAGATCGTGCAACTCTTGATCTTAAGGTCATGAGTTCAAGCCTTACATGGGGTGTAGAGATTACTAAAAAATAAATAAACTTAAAAAAAGTTACTTGGGATGGTTTTAAAAATTACATTGGAGTGAATATGAAAATAAAATTAAATTATTTTCTGTTTGTATTCTTAGAATTTTTGTACCTATTCTTGTTGATGTTGGTATTATTTATTTTTTTAAAGATTTTATTTATTTATTTGAGAGAGAGAATGAGAGAGAGAGAGCATGGGGGGGGGGGTCAGAGGGAGAAGCAGACTCCCTGCCGAGCAGGGAGCCCGATGCGGGACTCGATCCTGGGACTCCAGGATCATGACCTGAGCCGAAGGCAGTCGCTTAACCAACTGAGCCACCCAGGCGCCCGATGTTGGTATTATTTTATATGCAAAACATTAGCATGGCTCCAGAAGTCAAAACTATACCCAAAGGTATACTCAGCAAAGTAATTTATATGATTTTTAGTATGTAGACTTCCCATAAAAAATTCCAACATTTCTATTTTGCATCACAACAGTGCAGTATCCTTATAACTGGAGTAGTATGAATCACTATACTCTCTGCAACCTATTTTTTTGGATGAGGATGAATGAGGGTATAGAGGGAAATATATGACTCTTTCCCAATATTTCTGAAAGGGTTGAAATTCCTATTTACTTATGCTTATTTATGACTGTGGAATAAGAATAAGGACAGTTTGGAGCACCTAGCTGGCTCAGTCAGTAAAGCGTGTGATTCTTGATCTTGGGGTCATGAGTTTAAGCCCCACATTGAGCATAGAACTTATTTAAAAAAGAAAAAAGAAAAAACAAGGGTAGTTCCTTTTACAAAATAGAGAGAGGGAGCTAATTATTTTATGTTTTACATATGCTGAGGCAAAAACCACATGTTCATCAGTGGGACACTATACCACAGGGAAAAGAAATGAGCTGGAGCTATGTTTATCAGTATGATTGAATCTCACAAGCATAATGTTGGTTGAGAAGTCTGGTCACAGAATACAGTGTAAAAATTAAATGGTATAAAAAGGAGCATCTGGCTGGCTCAGTAGGAAGAGCATGCACATGCAACTCTTGATCTTGGGGTCGTGAGTTCAAGCTCCACCTTGGGCAAGTAGAGATTACTTGAAAAAAGAAATAAATAAATGGTATAATCAAATAAGTTTCTCAGAGATACATATATAGTAAAACTATAAAGAATAGTAGGGTAGTGCTAAACACAAAATTTTAGGATAGTAGTTACTTGGTGTGAAAGGGGAATTTGGTCAGAAAAGGCAAAGAAAAGGCTTTCACAGCGTCGATAATATTATCTCTCTGAAGTCTAGTGGTGGATGGGAGTCTTCACTTACTTTGTTATCTATCTTACATACATACAATATGTATGAAATACTACAATTTCAGAAAGTACTATAATATGTGAATAAACATCAGCATCACTTTCCTTTGTTCTGACTGTGATACCTAATTGAGGAAAGGTGTCTAATCCAAGTACTTGGTAATCAGTACTTACTATATTTGAACAATAAGATTTCATAGTGTCTTTCCATTGTTTTTATCATTGTAGGAATTTCATGAAGTGTCTGACAATAAAGTCAGAACTTCCTTATATTAGCTAAATATTTCAGAGAATTGCATACTGAGATTTTGGAACAGTAAGAAGTAATTTGGCTTCATTTTTGCTTCACTGCAAATTTCCACATGACAAATCATTAGAAACCAGGTTTTTGTTTTAAAGCAATAGGTACGGGGGGCCTGAGTGGCTCAGTCAGTTAAGTGTCTGCCTTAGGCTCAGGTCTAGGGTCCTGGGATCAAGTCTTGTCTTCCTCTGATTTATTTCACTTAGCATAATCCCTTCAAGGCCCATCCATGTTGTCGCAAATGGCAAGATTTCCTCATTTTTTATGGCTAAATAACAGAATACATAGTTTGCTCATCTGTAGTTTTAACTACTTCCCTGCTGGTTCTCTTGTGGCCACAGTGGAGATCAACATGGAAATACCACCATAGACAGTATTTGGGGGAGGTGAGGCTGAGAATATGAGGACAAACAGACAGTGTAAAACATTTATAACCTATTTTGTTCAGTCTAGTAACAGTGAGGGGTGAGGTGAAGGCCAGTCTCTGGAATATACATTCGGATGGATGAGGATATCCTGGATTTCCTGGAAGATTGTTTGTTCGGAGAGCCCCAGAAAACTTACTCCAGAGCCTCTCCCAGTGGGGATGAGAAGTGAGATTCAGCAAAACTTCCGCTTCCTTTATTGTATCTTAACTGCAAGCAACCACTAGGTGGGAGTTATGTTCTAACTCAGGGTTTTCATTAGCTCTTGAACAAATAAAGTAACACAAGGGGCATCAACCCAGGTCAAACCTGAGTTGTTTTGCTTTTGCTGGCCTTTGATTCCCCCAGATTTCTCTCTTCTAATAAGCCCAGTTTTAGGTAACGTAGCTCTGATATGAATAGGATGCTCTACTTTAGGCTGCCTGGGTTCCAGAGCCAAGAGGCTTCTTTAGTGTAAACAGGAATGGACACGAGAGGAATTGATTTTTTTTCTAAATAACCTTATTGGGGCACCTGGGTGGCTCAGTTGGTTAAGTGGCTGCCTTCGGCTCAGGTCATGATCCCAGGGTCCTGGGATCAAGTCCTACATCGGGCTCCCTGCTCATTGGAGAGCCTGCTTCTCCCTCCCCCTCTGCCTGCCTCTCTGCTTACTTGTGCTCTCTATCTCTCTGTCAAATAAAAAAATAAAATCTTAAAAATAAAAACCTTATTGTGAAGGATACCAAAGGTGCAGAAAAGTGAATAAAACACATGTACAACTTGTCCCATTCTTATAAAACAAACACCTATGTGCCTCCCACATAAGTCAAGATCTAGAAACTTAAAAGAACCCCAGAAGCCTGCCAGCCAACCTTGTATACTTTTCAGATCAAACCTGCTCTCTCCTCCTAGCTATGATCACCCTCTTGGCTTTTATGTAATAAACCCTTTGCTTTTTATTTTTTTTTTTAAAGATTTTGTTTATCTGAGAGAGAGACAGAGCACAGGTGGGTTGAGGGACAGAGGGAGAGGGACAAGCAAACTCCCCGAGCCCGATGTGGGGCTCAATTTCAGGACCCCAAGATCACGACCGGAGCCAAAGTCAGACACTTAACCAGCTGAGCCACACAGACACCCAAAGCCCTTGCCTTTTAAAATTAAACCTAAGTATGTGTACCTAAGTAGTATAGTTTAACTACCTTTTGGAAAGCTGTACGTAAATGGAATATAACAAATCTATTCTGATATATGTGGCTTTTTCACTTAACATGATGATCTTAAGATTGATCCATGTCATGCAGGCTACTTCAACCATTTTTTTTTTTTAAAGATTTTATTTATTTATTTGAGAGAGAGAATGAGAGAGAGCACATGAGAGGGGGGAGGGTCAGAGGGAGAAGCAGACTCCCTGCCGAGCAGGGAGCCCGATGCGGGACTCGATCCAGGGACTCCAGGATCATGACCTGAGCCGAAGGCAGTCGCCTAACCAACTGAGCCACCCAGGCGCCCTAACCATTTTTATTATATAGTAATTCATTTTAGGATTAGGCTGCAATTGTTTATCCTACTGAAGATGGACATTTGGCTTGTTTCCAGTTTGGGGCTCTTATGAAATATGTAAGCATTTTATAATCTTGGGCACGCTCTGTTGTCCAACTGTTTTTCCCTCATATCATCTATGTGTCCTAGCGTTCATAGGCACATGTTTGTTGGCAGGGCATGTATCTAGGAATGGATTTGTTGGGTCATAGAGTGATTTTTTAAAAGACTTTAAAGTGCAAAATGGAAACATCTACATGAGTAGAAAGCTTCAAAAATTGAAAACATTTTGTTGATCTCTCACTGATTACCTTTCCTTCCTTTTTTCCCCTGGGGAATATTTCTAATCCAATATCACATGTCACGGGGCACCTGGGTGGCTCAGTCGGTTAAGCGTCTGCCTTTGGCTCAGGTCATGGTCCTGGAGTCCCGGGATCGAGTCCCGCGTCGGGCTCCCTGCTCGGCGGGGAGTCTGCTTCTCCCTCTGACCCTCCCCCCTCTCATGTGCTCTCTCTCATTCTCTCTCTCAAATAAATAAATCTTAAAAAAAATCATATGTCATTTTCCCCTTAAATACTTCAGTATGTATCTGTAACAGATAAGGATTTTTAAAAACTATAGCCACCATACCATTACAATCGACAATAATTTTTTAGTATATTAGGGTTCTCCAAAGAAACAGAACCAATGGAATATAACAAATCTATTCTGGGTTGTGTGGGTGGTGTGGGTGTATGACTTATTGTGAGGTATCGGCTGTCATGATTGTGGAGGCTGAGAATTTGGAGTTGGAAAGGGTGGGGAAGATGCCTTTCTGATTAAGTAGTAATTCTGTTACTGTTCCTGAGAACCTCTCCTTTTAGAAGAGTAGAATAGTGACAGCTTAACTCGCCCACATCTGCGACTTCAAGACCAAAGCTGCTCTAGAGGGCCTTGAACAAAATACTGGGGCAGCGACCTTTCTGTCAAGATGTATTTTGCTAACTGAACTGCTCACATTGCCCTCCTAATAGCTGCCTCCCCAGCCCCATAAGAAGACCATTTGTTCTTGGGTGTGGACTATAAAGATGTATCTGTGTTTCTAAGATCTGATACTAGTTCTTAGTCTGTTCTCTTGTAAAGAAAGCATTTATATAACTGCTCATCATCAGAGGAATCTGATTGCACATCACAGTTACCAGAGAGCTTTGGGAATCAATATGGATTCCTGCATTCTGCACCAGACTTTGTTAATCGGAGATGGCTTGATGCTGCAGTGACCTGACCCATATTTAAAAAAAAAATACCTCCCCAGATGATTTTGACGAACAGCATCAGTGGTAGGTTCACATTTGGGAAATAGTTACCTAGATGATATTTGGGGCTGAGAGAGCCATGAGATGGGAACGTGAGGAAAAAACACAGTTGCTCAATCTTCAGTGTCCCAAGATTATGAGACATTCACACAGATTCTCTTTTTATCTACTAGCAAGTTTATCTAGTATCTTATGGTGGGATGGGATACAGGAGAGATCCCCAGTCTCCTATCTCTGGAATGTACATTCTGGAATGAGGAGACTTCCTCCATTAGAAAACAGATTTCCTTGCACTTAGAAATTCACACTAGGGGGGCACCTGGGTGGCTCAGTTGGTTGAGGGCTGATTCTTGATTTCAGCTCAGGTCATGATGTCAGGGTTGTGAGATTGTCAGGCTCTGCACTGGGCGTGGAGCCTTCTTAAGATTCTCTCAATCCCTCTCCACCTGCCTCCCCCCCCCCCCCAAAAAAAAGTCACTCTGGGGGAACTTGTGGAGGAGAGAATCTGGTTCTTCTAGAGGATCGCTCCCAGTTGCTCCCAGTGAGGTTGTACAGCTCAGGAGGCTGGTCAGACTCCCATTTCCTTGCTTTGTGTTCTGGCAGCCACAGGGTGGAGCTCGATTTCTAAGTTTGTTTTCTTTAGCACTTGAGACAAGTAAGAACACCAAAGCCAGCCATACCGGATTGTTTAGCTGCTCCTTTCTTTTGACCCCTCAGCTCTCCCTCTCCTGATAAATCCAATTAGCAAATTTAGAGAACTTCAGTGCCTCTATAAATGGGTTGCCCTGCTTGAGGCAGCCGAAATCCAGAAGCTATGAAGCTTTCCTGGTATGAAGGAAAAGGAGCCTGAATTTCACGGAACTATTAAAAAAAAAAAAAAAGTGGGATATAACAAACCTAAGGGCAAAAATGAATAAAAGGTAAACATGAGGGACGCCTGGGTGGCTCAGTCGGTTAAGCATCCGCCTGGGGTCATGATCTCAGGGTGTTGAGATCGAGCTCCAGGTTGGGCTCCACCCCCAGTGGAGAGTCAGCTTGAGATTCTTATCCCTCTCCCTCCCACCTTTCTTTCCCTCTCTCTCTCTAAAGTAAAATGAATCTTTTTTTTTTTTTTAAGATTTTATTTACTTATTTGACATAGAGACAGCTAGAGAGGGAACACAAGCAGGGGGAGTGGCAGAGGGAGAAGCAGGCTTCCCACAGAGCAGGGAGCCCGAAGCAGGGCTCCATCCCAGGACCCTGGGACCAGGACCTGAGCCGAAGGCAGACACTTAACAACTGAGCCACCCGGGTGCCCCGAATCTTTTTTTTTGATGAAGATTCATATATTTGTGTAAAACAAATACCCATGTACCAGCAGCAAGTGAAGACATAGATCATGATCAGCATTCCAGAAGCCAACAGCCACAACATACTTTTTCTGATCATTTTTCCTCCCTCTTTCCAACTGTAACCACTATCTTGATTATGGCAGTCAATTCGTCACTTTCCTTCATAATTTTACTACATAGTTATATATCTCTAAACTGTCAGTTAAGCGTGTGCCTTCAGCTCAGGTCATGATCCCAGAGTCCTGGGGTCAAGCCCACATTGGGCTCCCTGCTCAGCAGGGAGTCTGCTGCTCCCTCTCCTGCTCCCCCTGCTTGTGCTCTTTCTCTCTCTGTTCAGTAAATAAATAAATTTTTTAAAAAAAATAAAATAAAACAAACAATTTAGCCAAAAGGCCAGAGAAATGTTTAGAAACAATTTAAATGCCCATTAATATGTAACTGATTAAATGTTTTGTTATGTCAATCCAGTGAAATACTATGCAAGCTTTAAAAAGAATGAAGAAGCTCCTGGGCGCCTGGGTGGCTCAGTTGGTTAAGCAACTGCCTTCGGCTCAGGTCATGATCCTGGAGTCCCGGGATCGAGTCCCGCATCGGGCTCCCTGCTCGGCGGGGAGTCTGCTTCTCCCTCTGACCCTCTTCCCTCTCGTGCTCTCTGTCTCTCATTCTCTCTCAGATAAATAAATAAAATCTTTAAAAAAAAAAAGAATGAAGAAGCTCTTTACATGCTGATATACCTGGCATGTTACTGCTAAGAATTGCTAGAAGTTCATCTAGCTGAAAGGATGGCTGAGGAAAGTATTAATTTAGTTAGATGAATATCCACCTACTTCTTGTAATGGAGGGGGATGAATATTGGGTAGGAAGCTGGCAGTCTCTACAACATCCTACCTCTTTGCCCCCTCAACATCCCTGTATACTCTTCCAAACAAAATAATCCCATCCTTCCCAAGGGTGATAGCCCCAATGTTTTATTTTGGAGTTTTAGCTTCAGTGAGGTTTATAAGTGTTTCTTTGTGATAAGCATTCCATAAACTTAAAAGAATCCTCAGCTTCCAAAGACCCAATACATAATGGTGCAGTAGGAACTGGGCATATACAATGAAGACTTCCAATGAAGAACAGAAGAGTAGAGAGGATATATATAGCAGGCACTATTCTGTTGCAAATAACCAAGGCCAGTGAGCAGGCATCATAAGAATTCCCAGCCCTGACAGTGAAGCAAGTTTCTTAATTAGCCAGTTTGGAAGCACTGGTTCTATTGAGAAGATGTACACCATCCTCTGTGGCTCCTGGCTTTGCACTCTTGCATTTCTTACTTGTGTCTTATTTTCCATGACCACACCTTAGTTGGACATTTCTTGGGAACTAAAAAGCATTTCTAGGAGTCAAAAATGTAAATGAAATGGGTACACTGCTGTGCACTGGAAATGCAAAACTTTAGGGGTGACATGAGGGAAGGGGAGAAGGAGGATGACAGTAAAGCAGCAGAATGAATGAGGGACTTTTGATAATAAGACGACCCAATGTTTAGTTTGAGTTCTTTTTTTTGCCAGCGCATCAGGGAAGTATGTTACGCAGTAACAGATAATTTGTGAGTCATGTTTGCAGAAAGAAAAAAAAAAAAAGGCTGAGTACTATTGTGGACTGACTGACTTCAAAACAAAAGCACCAGGGAACAGTTAGCCAGAGTGCTTTACTTGAAGCAGAAACTCAAAACCATAGGTGTTCATAAAAATGTAAACCACATGGGAATTTGTAAATATTGTAAACTGCAGTGAGAATCTACTGGACACTCCCAGTTCGTGAAATGAGGGTGAGAGATCATTTTCGCTAGACATTAAAGGTTCTTACTTGATACCTGGATGACAGTATTGTCTATTGATTCATTAATTCAATATTTATTGAGTGTCTGTCTATCACACATTAGGCACTATTTTATACATAGGGTGTGGGGATCCATCAGTGAACAATATGGGCCAAAATCCCTGTCTTCAGATAGTTTACATTCTCATATGTGAAGGAAACCATACCAAGTACTACACACAGTTATCATACTGTTTCATGCCAATAAATCTGACAGTTTGGATGAAATGCTAAATTCCTCGAGAGTCACAGTTTACCAAAATTGACAGAAGAGGAAATAGAAAATCTGAATAGTCCCATAGCTATTAAAGAAATTGAACTCATTACTAAAAGCCTTCCCAGAAAGAAAACCCAAAGCCAACTGTCTTCACTGGTGAAATTCTAAACATTTATGAAAGAAAAGAATCAGAGGAATCACTTCCCAAGTCTGTTTAGGGGGCCATCAGCAGTTTGATGTAAAAGCTGACAAGGACACTAGAGGAAAGGAAAGTAAGAGACCCATCTTTACATACACATAAATGCAGAAGTTCTAAACAAATCTAGAGAGATAAATTATAAATAGACAAAATACATCATGACCAAATGTGGTTTATTCTGGGACTGCAAGGGTAGTTTAACATGCAGAAATTAATCAGTGTAATGTATGATGATACAAATGAAAGGATAAAACTATATGATCATCTTAATATACGCATATAATGCAAGTCATACAATCCAATAGCCATTCATGATTTTAAAAAGAAAACTCTTAGTAAGCTATGAACACAAAGAAATTTCTGTAGTCTGATTAACAATAGCTTTAAAGAAACCCTAAGCAAAATTTTAATGGTAAAATAACTAGTTTTTCCCTTACTATACTCTCTCACCTAAACTTTACAAATTCCCCATCGCTTTCTCTTCTCCTCCCTTGTACCCTTTGACAACCTCCACTTTATCCCAGGGTAGAGGCTGAGGTCCAAAATCAGAATGACACCTTATGTCACTTTTTTCCCCACAAGTCAGGGGACACCAAAGTATTTTTCCTCATGACCCAAGGTAAGATGAAGCTGGAAATGGGAGCAGGGTTAAGAGCATGCAGAGCTCAAAAATGTCCCCCAGCCCCTTCACATTGCCCGTAACTCTGCTTCTGCAGATGGTAAAGCAGATTTGGCTGTTGTGTCACCGGTCTGGGTTACATCCTCACTAAAGGCCCTCTCCAGACTGGCAGGCAGGGAGTGTATCAATCGCTCTCGGAAGTCTCGGCCCACAAAGACGTAGAGCATTGGGTTGAGGCAGCTGTTGAAAAAGGCCAGGGAGCTCGCTGGATTAACAAAGACAGTAAGGATTTTGTACTTACGCTCCAACAAAATCTCTCTGCGCCAGACTGTGCTTAAAAGGGCAATCAGTTGAAAGGGGAACCAACAGAGAAAGAAGGAAGCCACAACAGCGGTAAGGACCCGTAAGGGACGGCTGGACTTAATCATGCCTTTTTTGTGTATCTTGGCAGCAATGAGCCCATAGCAGATAGCAACGATGGACATCGGCATGCTGAAGCCAATGATAAACCGGATGATCCCTCTGGCCGTCAACATGGTGAGGGCCACCTTCATCCTCTCTTCAGTACTGTTGCCCCAGGATGCAAAGTTGAAAGTACATTGTATATTCCCTGTTCCATCATTTACTGTAGTCAAGAAGATGAAAACTGGCAAAGTAAGGATTAGGGCAAGAATCCAGGGTCCGATAATCACTTTTGTAGCCAGACTTACAGTACGGTGGTTCTGGACCCAGACTGGATGCAGGACACAAATACAGCGGTCCAGGGCAATGCAAGCAATGAGGAAGACACTCCCAAATAGGTTTATGTCCACCACAATGTGAACTGCCTTGCATAGGAACCAGCCAAAAGGCCACTGTTTTCTCATGGCCTTTGAGACAATGAGGAATGGTAGGGTGGCAGTGAAGGAGAAGTCGGCTATGGCGAGGTTCAGGTAACAGACGGTGGTGACTGTGCGTGGCATCCGGAATCCAGCCACCCAGATCACAAGCCCATTGCCCAGGACGCCAAGGACAAAGGTGATGCCAAGCACCACCAATGACAGGATCCGCAGAACCGTGTAGCCAGCAGACTCATGGAGCATCTCTTTGGGTCCATCCATTGGGATGGAGATGTTGCTTTCCATCTTGCCCACACCTGAAACATTTCAACAATTGCCATGTCTCATCTGAGGAACCACCTTACCGCATCCCTATTCATGGCCAACATCACCCTCCACTAAGCTCCCGCTCCAACCAGGACACCCGACTCTCCTGAAACTTGTGGCCAGTCATACTAAAAATTGGCACTCCCTTGGCTATTACTTTGGGAGAGGATAGTTCTCCATATTCCCACAGTTATTCAGATGTATCCCATCTATCAGGCTGATTGCCTAGTCAAGAGGATTTCAAGGCTCCTGTTCACTAGCAGAAAACTACTCTGAAGGTATAGAGATAAGAAAAAATTGATAGACAGTTATGGCCTAGTGAGGGGAAACACTAGACTCAGAGTCAGTAGGTCCACCTCTCACCCATGATTCACTGCATAGATGCTGGTAAGCTCGGCAAGCTCTTGCAGCCCCAGGTTCTCCCAGACTCCCAGCTCCCACTATGAGAACCCTTCGCCAGCTGTTTGCTTAGTATTGAGGTTAAAGTTTTAGGATTTGGTTTGAGTTTATAATTGAGGACTTTGAACAGTTACCGGTAATAATGTAATATTGTTACATCATGTGGATTCTGTGCTAGAGGAAGTCAGCAAAGGGGGCCCTATTTCTACTTTCAACCTTCTGTTTTTCATTGCTTGATATGGAGCTCTTCTCTGGGATGTGAAGAATTTTTACCCATTGCATAGCATTAGTGTTCTGTGGGATAAAGAATGTGAGAATAATAAAATTTGTTAGTAGTGTCTGTTGGGTTCTTATCTGAGACCATGCACTGTGTTAATTGCTATATATGGGGATCCAGTTTGATCTACATAAGAATGCTATAATGCTCATTATTTCTGGTTTTCATAAGAATAAACTGATGTTCAGAGCAATTATAGAAACTGCCCAAAGTCACTTCAGTAGTAAGTGGTAGAGGAAGGCCTTTGACCCAGGTTAATCTGGCTTTCTCTGTTACACCCCTGTGACAGACATTGCTGGTTGCCCCCAACATCCATTCCCCAAGTCTCTTCTGCTGCCCAAACCGTAGTTTTGTTTAGTTACTCATCCTTCAGGGAAGGTGTTCCTCTCAGTCTCTGGAGGCAAATTCTGATTAGTTTCACCAGTAATTGGAATCCCCTTTGCTTTGCAAGGGCTTGCTTTAACAGTGGGCACATGACTAAATCCTGGACAATAACACTGCTGGAAAATATCAGGGGGGGAGCTTCTGGGATAGATTTCCTTGCTTTTAAGAATCTCCCTTTAAAAAAAGAAGAAAGAATAATCCCCCCACCAAAAGAAAAGAATAAGAATTCGAAAAAATGTAGTGTCTGCATCTGGACCAGGTCACATCTGTAACTACTGCATCCAGATTCAACCCAGAAGTCTGTGTGACTCATGGACATTAACAAATTTTCTCATATGGTGATCTCTTAGCTGTATCAGAAATATCCAGAGTGGCTGGGGTGCCTGGCTGGCTCAGTCAGTGGAGCGTGCAACTCTTGATCTCAGGCTTGTGAGTTCAAGCCCCACGTTGGGTGTAGAGATTACTTAAAAATAAAATCTTAAAAAAAAAAATATCCAGGGGGGCTACTAATAATGCATATTCATGAACCCCACTCTGGAATCTCTGCATAAAAGCTAAGGTGGTCTTCTATGGCCTCAAAAATTTGAGGATCAATTTACTCTGGGCTCTTCGGCCTCAAGAGAAATTGCAATTACCAAGCACCTGTTCACATTTAATACTCATAATAATATTGCAAGGTGTTGGGGCGCCTGGGTGGTTCAGTCAGTTAAGTGTCCAACTCTTGATTTGGCACAGGTCATGATCTCAGGGTCATGGCATGGAGCACCACATCAGGCTCTGTGCTCAGCAGGGAGTCTGCTTGCAATTCTTTCTCTCCCTCTTCTTCTGCCTCTCCCCGCCCCTCTCTCTAAAATAAATAAATAGGGGCACCTGGGTGTTTCCGTCAGCTAAGTGTCTGAATCTTTTGGCTCAGATCATGATCTCAGGGTCATGAGATTGAGCCCCACGTCAGGCCCTGTGCTCAGTGAGGAGTCTGCTTGAGATTCTCCCTCCTCTCCCTCTGCCCCTCCAGCTCGTGCTCTTTCTCTCTCTCTAAAATAAGTAAATCTTTAAGAAATAATAATAGGGTGAGGGAATGGGGTAATTGGTTATGGACATTAAGGGGGGCACTTGATGTGGTGAGCACTGGGTGTTGTATGCAACGGATGAATCACTAAATTCTACCCCAAAACTAATAATACGCTATATGTTAACTAACCTGAATTTAAATAAAATAAATAAAAACATAATAATAATAATAATAATAATAATATTGCAAGGTGTCTGTTGTTATCCCTCTTTTATCAAAGGGAAACTGTGGCCCAGGGGTTTCAGTAGTTTGTTCAACATCATGCCCAGCTAGTCAGCAGAGGTGGCAAGTTTTGAAAACTGGATTTAGCCAATTCCAGAGTCACTGCCTTTGCCAGTCTAAAATGCTGCTTTTTAAAGGGGTTCCCCCAAGATTACCTGGACGTGATCTCCCTCCCTCCTGTCCTTCTTCCTGTCTTTACCAGTCACTTTCCCAGCGGGCCTCTATGGCACATTGCTTGATTTAGTGCAATTTCTCAACCTTGGCACCATTGACATGTGGGGCTGGGTAATTGTTAGTTTTGGAAGACTGTCCTGTACACTGTAGAATGTTTAGCAGCATCCCTACCCCTACCTACCAAATGCTAGTAGCAGCTCCACCACCAGTTGTGACATCCAAAAGTAAATTGTCAAATGTCCCCTGGGTTGGGGGGGCGGGGGGCGGGAAGCACTCCCAGTTGAGAGTCACTGTTACCAGTGTAAAAAGTGCTGGGCTCTGGAGGGAGGTCAGTCTTTATTCTACTCCTCACCTGACACCTGCCCAAGGAGTTCTTAGTGCCACCTCTTTGAGCTTCAGTTTGCTCCTCTGCAGAATGGAGGCAGTTTTATGGTGAAGACTGATTTTTCAGGTGAGGATTAATTGAGAGTAGACATGGAAGTGTTTGAGGCAGGACCGAGTGAGTCTTTAACAGATGGGAACTCTTGGTCTTCACCTGGCTCTGTACTGTGTCCTGGGGCTCAGTCCTGGGCCATGCATTGTGGAAGCTCAAGTTCAAGTCAAGAACAGCACTCATAACAGTAGTAATTAGTACTTAGGAACATTTTCTCATATGCCAAGAGCTCCTTTAGCCCACAACCCTCACATAGGAGCATTTGCAATTCCACCAGAATTGTCCCCTCAACTCTCCTCCACCCACCATATTTCCGTGACAGACTCATGTTCTCTCTACCCACTCACTAACCACCCTGTGAGGCACTCAGAAGATATGATGTGTTCAGTGATCCATAGGTCTTGGTTTAAAAATGCTGCTACAACAAGGAAGGACAATGGTGCAGCGACAGGAGGGGAAAGGCCAGTGAGGCAAAACTGTACATTATGGGCCCACCCTAGCTGTAGTTTGGGAGACAGGACCTGTGAACCACACACAATACTATTGTGGATTATGAGGGCTCCCGTTCAGTGAGCCCCTCAAATGTGCCAGTCACTGTCCATTTTATAATCTCCAGTTACAGCAACCTTCTCTGGGATAAGGAGAGGAAACCACGGCTCTGGCAGGGGAAGTGACTTGCCTGGTGAGTGTCACAACTACTATGGGGCACAACTGAATTTATGACCAGATTTCAAATGGCAGCTCAGTACTTCTGTGTTAGCTTACTCTACTTCTCTAGCATATTTGCACTTCCAAGTTTTGCTTTTTTTTTTTCCCTCCAGGTTTTTAAATAACCGTTTCAGTTCTCCTTTTCTCCTCTCTGCTTTTACCTGGCTTCGCCCCTCCTCGTCCCCGTTCTCAGCTGATGCCTTTGCCTCATATTGTAACGGGAAAATGGTAACCATTAGAACTTTTTAGCCTGCGCTGCCCAAACCTTCCGATCTACTTGCACTTGTTGTAGTGAGTAAAGCATTCTCATTCATCCCAGCAGCTACCCTCCCATGTTGGCTCTGGATCCCTCTCTACCTCACCTTCCTGAGACGTTTCCTCCTGCATTATCCCTTTTCTTTTCTGCCAAAGACAAAAATCCAAGATTTTCTTTCTACTAAGGCCATTCTCACTATCACATAAATGTTACCGTATCTCCTCCCTATAAAAAGAAACCATCCCGGGCGCCTGGCTGGCTCAGTGGGTAGAGCACATGACTCCTGGTCTCAGGGTCATGAGTTCAAGCCCCACAATGGGCGTTGAGCTTACTTCAAAAAAATAAATAAATAAAAAGAAACCATCCTTGGCCCATATTCTGTTCTAGCTTCAGCCCTATTTCTCTCAAGAGAATTCTTTCTGTGAAGAGGATTCACAGCCAAACTTTAGAAGGGAGTGTCTCCACTCCTCACTTCACATTTTCTCCTACACATACTCCAGACTGACTTCGCTGTTCAGCACTCCACAGAATGTGCTCTCCTCAGGGATACCTGTGGCGTTTTTGTTGCCGGCTCCAGTGGTCCCTTCTCAGTCCTCATCCTGATACCTCAGTGATGTAGCACCCATGTGACCCCTTCCTCCTCCTCCTTTTTTTAAAGATTTTATTTATTTACTTGAGAGAGAGAGAATGAGAGAGAGAGAGAGCATGAGAAGGGGGAGGGTCAGAGGGAGAAGCAGACTCCCCGCTGAACAGGGAGCCTCATGTGGGACTCGATCTCGGGACTCCAGGATCATGACTTGAGCCGAAGGCAGTCACTTAAATGTATCCACAGTACACTCTTGGTTGTTATTATAGCTCAATTGGCCACCTCTTCTCAGTCCAATTTACTAGCTTTTTCTCCTCTAAATTTAACTTTTTTTATTTTTAAAGATTTTTTTAAAGATTTTATTTTAGAGAGAGAACGCTCTTGTGCTCATGAGCAGGGGGAGGGGGAGAGGGAGAGAGAGAATCCCAAGCAGACTCCACATGAGCATGGAGCCCAATACGGGGCTCACAACCCTGAGATCATGACCTGAGCCAAAATCAAGAGTTGGATGCTCAACCGACTGAACCACCCAGGTGCCTCTGAAAGATTTTATTTTTAAGTAATCTCCACACCCAACGTGGGGCTCAAACTCACAATCTCGAGACCAAGAGTCACACATTCCACTGACTGAGCCTCCAGGCACCCCCTCTAAGTTTAACTTTACATGTTAGGGTGTCTCTGGGTTTATACCTGCTCCCTTGCATCCTCTATACATAGTCTTTCCATAGTATCATCCAGTCTCATGGCTTATAATACCACACTGATAACTTCTTTTTTAAAAAGTTTTATTTAGGGGCGCCTGGGTGACTCAGTCGTTAAGCGTCTGCCTTTGGCTCAGGTCATGATCGAGTCCTGGGATCGAGCCCCCACGTGGGGCTCCCTGCTCAGTGGGGAGTCTGCTTCTCCCTCTCCCACTCCCCCTGCTTGTGTTCCCTCTCTCGCTGTTTCTCTCTCTGTCAAATAAATAAAATCTTTTTTTAAAAAAGTTTTATTTATTTTAGTAATCTCTACACACGGCGTGGGGCTCAAACTCACAACCCTGAGGTCAAGAGTCACATGCTCCACCGACTGAGCCAGCCATGTGCCCTGGTACCAGTAGCCACCTTACTTGAAATCTCCCTGTGGGAATCCCATAGGCATTCCAAACCTGACATTACCCAAACCAAACTCTTAACTATCCCATCCGCCCAAATCTGCCTCTCTCCCAGTATTCCATATCTATCTGGATTAAACACTCAGCTGTTAAAGCTCCAAAACTAAAATGGATCCTTGATGTCTTTCCCTTATCACTCCAAATCTAAAATGGATCCTTGATGTCTTTCCCTTATCCTTATCATTCTTGATGTCTTTCCCAAGTCTATTGATTCTGTCTGCAAAGCAACTGAATCCACACCCAGAATCATTCCCATCCCCAGTGCTCTTGTCCATGGCCCTTCGTCTGGCTTGCATATTTGCAAATAGCTTGTTCCTGTTTCAAATGCCTCCCCCACCACTACCCCCCCCAAAAATCCATCTTCAGGCAATAGCCAAATGATCTTTTTTTTTTTTTTTTTAAGATTTTATTTATTTATCTGACAGAGAGAGACACAGCGAGAGAGGGAACATAAGCAGGGGGAGTGGGAGAGGGAGAAGCAGGCTTCCCGCGGAGCAGGGAGCCCGATGTGGGGCTAGCCAACTGATCTTTTAAAAACAGAGAGCATGACATTATTCTGCTCAACATTCTCCAGTGGTTTCCAAACTCCTGACTTCCAAGCTCAAGCTTACCGAGCACTCTTGGGTCTTTCCTGTCTATCCCTTTGTGACCCAATTTCCAAAGTGTAGGAGAGTCCTCACACCAACAAACAATTCTTGAACACCAGCAGGTGTGTAAGAATTCAACTCAATTCTGACGCTATCAGACTGCACAGCTTAAAGGTTCAGTCCTAAAAGATGCCCCCTTGCCCCTGGGGCAATTCAGACCCCAGTTACAAGCCCAGGATACCTCTGCTTCTGACTGACTGTCTCTAAATCATAGGTTCCCACAACATCTTCCTCAGATTCGATTAATCTGTTGCAGTGGCTCACAGGACCCAGAGAAGTATTTTACTTGCTAGATCACCAGTTTATTATAAAAGGATATAACTCAGGAACAGCAGATGAAAGAGATGCATAGGACCAGGTATGGGGAAAGGACTCAGAGCTTCCATGTCTTCTCCAGGTGGGCTGCTCTACCCGCATCTCCACATCTCCACATGTTTTCACCAACTCAGAAGCTCCCTGAAGCCTGTCCTTTTGGGGTTTTATGGAGGCTTCATTACATAAGCATGATTGATTAACTCATTGGCCATTGTGGATTGAATTCAGTTTCCACCACTTCTCTCCCTGGAGGTCCGGGGACTGAGACTGAAAGTTCCAACCCTCCAATCACATTGTTGGTCCTCCTGGTAACCAGCCACCCCATTAACTTAACAAGACATCTCAGTTGCTTTCCTGACAGGAGATTCCAAGGGTTTTAGGAGCTTTGTGCCAGAAACAGGACAAAAACCAAATATATATTTATTATTATATATCACAACATCACACTCAATCATACTCCATACTTTCATTCTGATCTTGCACAATGCTCTCCATCCAAATGGAGTTCCTTCAATTCCTTGAACATGCCAAGCTCATCCGCCATCTCAGGGCTTCTGCATCCTCTGTTCCTTCTGCCTACAGTGCTCTTTCAAGCTTCCCACATTTGGCTCTTACCGAATATTCATTCTCAGCTTAGTAATTACATCTTCAGAGGCACCACCTGGCCCACAATGCAGAGCAGCGACTCCAGGCACAGTTTATCCTACCAGATATTTTTATTTATTTATGCATTCTTTCATTTTCTAGTCTAAATATCCTCCACATTAGGAGCTCCTGGGTAGCTCAGTCAGTTAAGCATCTGCCTTCAGCTCAGGTTATGATCCCCGGGGTCCTGGGGTCAAGGCCCAAATTGGGCTCCCTGCTCAGGGGGGAGGCTGCTTCTCCCTCTCTCTCTGCCCCTCCCTCTGCTCGTGCTCTCTCTTGTGCACGCGCACTCTCAAATAAATTTTAAAGAATTTTACATGAATGAATGAATGAATAAATAAATAAATATCCTCCACATTCGTATATATGCTAGAAGACTACCAAATTCTTTCGGTGCTAAAACTCTATAGAGTAACGCTGTCCAGTAGAAACATACATGCAGGGCACCTGGGTGGCTCAGTTGTTAAGCGTCTGCCTTCGGCTCAGGTCATGATCCCAGGGTCCTGGGATCGAGTCCTGCATCGGGCTCCCGGCTCAGTGGGAAGCCTGCTTCTCCCTCTCCCACTCCCGCTGCTTGTGTTCCTGCTCTCGCTATATCTGTCTGTCAAATAAATAAATAAAATCTTTAAAAAAAAAAAACATACATGCAAGCTACATGTGAGGCTTACCATTCTTTCTACAAAGTAAAAGAAATCGATTTTGATAATGTATTAATTTTAAATAATACATTGTATGTAACCCAACATGTCAAAAAGAATATCATTGAAACATATAACCAATATAAGAATTATCAATCAGCTATTTTACATTCTTTTTCCATGGTAAGTCTTTGAATGTACTAAATGGGTGTTACACTTAAAGCACATCTTGGACCAGCGAGAGCTCAATAACCATATGTGGCAAGTGGATTCTATATTGGACACCCAGCTCTGAAGGTTTAGGAGATATCTACCACCTAGCAGATGTTCAAATAATAATTTTTGAAATTGTCCGGCCTCCAACTTACCACCAACTGAGATCTGTTTTCTGTTGCTAGTTCCCAGCTTCCTGCAGAGTGACTCAGCTTGGGCAGATATTTTATTGGATAAGGTGGGGGAGGGACAATGGAGCTGGAACCAATCAGGTGACAGAAACCCAGGGCTTTTTGCAATTTCCAAAAAGCACCCTGGATATGTTGTCTGTGTACTCTCCTTAGAGACTGAAGTCTGAATATTCCCCTCACCTCCAGCCTACTGTGGGAGACAGGAATTCAGCCCTCTAAATGTCAAGGGTCAAGGAGCGTGGGTGTCCAGGCCCTTTCTCCTTCAGAGATTCAGGAAAATGAAGGAAATAATTACTGAGGTGAGAAGAACTCAAGACAAGCAATACAAAGCGGGAGATGGTGGTTAAGCAAAAACTTGTTTCTCTCCTCACGTAACAGTTCTGACACCAAATGTGTAGTAAAGGGCTGGATCCCACAAGACTGCCCCATTTCAGATGCTACTTGCAAGTCCCAGGTTGTCACCTATACCTGACTGACCCGCTATAAATCAGGGGTCCCTGTGAACCCCTCCTCAGGTTCAGTAATTTGCTAGAGTGGCTCGACAAACTCAGGAAGGCAATTTGCTTCTGTTTACCAGTTTATTACAAAGGATACGACTCAAGACCAGTGGAAGCCGGCATCCGTCATGTCAGTTTGGATGAAAAAATGAACAGTAGAGTTCTTATCACCCCCAGGCCTGGCTGGACCAGCTGAGGAACCTGTAGGAACGCAACCCCACTAGCTTACAAGTAGTTAATTAGCACTACCGTAAAGGTATAATCACCAGATGTACTTAATGAAATCTCTAACATAAAGAATAAAGATATTTTTCAGATTCTCAGTCTCTTGAGTTGGAAAAGACCTCCAGGGAACCAGATGAAGTGTTACTATAGCATCCAGCTTCTCAGGAGACCCCTGCCCCAAATTTTGCCCATTATTTTATTTTAAAGATTTATTTGAGAGAGAGCACAAGCAGGGTGGAGAGGGGGAGAAAGAATCTCAAGCAGACTCCCCGCTGAACAGGGGCCTGATGCAGGGCTTGATCCCGTGACCTGAGCTGAAATCAAGAGTCGGACACTGAACCAACTGAGATACTCAGGTGCCCCAAATTTTGCCCTTTAAAACCCCTCACTTGCAAGCCATCAGGGATTTGGGGGCTAATGAGCATTAGCTCCACATTCTCCTGGGAGGCGCCACACCAATAAATAGCTCTCCTTTCTTCACTGCCAAAGCTCAATGTCAGTTTGTATTGGCTTGCTGCACATCAGGTGGACAAACTCTCATTTGGTTCGGTTACACGGCCAGATGGAGGAGATGCATACAGCAAGGTATGCAGACGGTGGAGTGCACACTTTCCTCTCTGAGGGTACCACCCTCCCAACACCTTGGTGGGTCCACTAACCTGGAAGCTCATCAGATCTTTCCAGTCAAGATTTCATTTATTTATGAGAGAGAGAGCATGAGCAGGTTGAGGGACAGAGGAGCCCTGCATGGGGCTTGATCCCAGGACTCTGGGATCTGACTCATGACCTGAGCCGAAGGCAGATACCCAGCCGACTGAGCCACTCAAGCACCCCTCCAGTCAAGAGTTTTTAGGGCCTGGGTGGCTCCGTCATTAAGCATCTGCCTTCGGCTTAGGTCATGATACCAGGGTCCTGGGATCGAGTCCCGCATAGGGCTCCCTGCTCCGCGGGAAGCCTGCTTCTCTGTCTCCCACTCCCCCTGCTTGTGTTCCCTCTCTCGCTGTGTCTCTCTCTGTCAAATAAATAAAATCTTAAAAAAATAAATAAATAAAAGGGGCGCCTAGGTGGCTCAGTTGTTAAGCATCTGCCTTCGGCTCAGGTCATGATCCCAGGGTCCTGGGATCGAGCCCCACATCGGGCTCCCTGCTCTGCGGGAAGCCTGCTTCTCCCTCTCCCACTAGCCCCTGCTTGTGTTTCCTCTCTCGCTGTGTCTCTCTCTGTCAAATAAATAAAATCTTTCTTTAAAAAAAAAGCGTTTTTATAGAGCTTAATCCTCAGCTCCCTTCCATCTTCCCTTCCTGAGATCAGTGTATATGGGGCTGAAAGTCCCAAAGCTTTAATCACCTGGTCTTTCAGAGGCTATCTAGGGGCCCCACTTAACTCACCTCATTAGCATAAACTCTGGTGTGATCGAAAAGAGCTCCTTAGGTATAACAAAACACACTTTTATCACCCAGGAAATTTCTAGGGTTTTAGGAGTCTGTGCCAGGAACCAGGGACAAAGACCAAATATATTTCCTATAAAACACAGTGGTGCTGGGCGCCTGGGTGGCTCAGTTGGTTGAGCGTCCTACTCCTGATTTTGGCTCAGGTTATGACCTTGGGGGAGATTGAGTCCTATGTCGGGCTCCGCACTCAGCATGGAGCCTGCTTGGGGTTCTCTCTCCCTCTTCCTCTGCCCTTCCACCCTCCACCCCACTCCCCCCACTCCCCACTCACCCGCTCTCTCTCTAAAAGATAAATAAATAGAGGTAAAAGGAATAGTAACCAGGAACATAGAGGTAAGGGAGATGTGTAAGAGAGGAGCCTTCACCCAACACCATCATCAAGATCGAGCCCCTCCCCTTCTGCTCCTGAGGGAGATAACTTTGGGGCCACTGATCTGAGGAGACGGGCCCTTTCTGAGATTTTTTTTTTTTTTTAAAGATTTTATTTATTTATTTGACAGAGAGAGACACAGCGAGAGAGGGAACACAAGCAGGGGGAGTGGAAGAGGGAGAAGCAGGCCTCCTGCGGAGCAGGGAGCCCAATGTGGGGCTCGATCCCAGGACCCTGGGATCACGACCTGAGCCGAAGGCAGACACTTAATCAACTGAGCCACCCAGGCGCCCCCCCTTTCTGAGATTTTAAGCACCATCATACTGTTCCACAGAGTTGTTCTCAAATCCAGTGGGTACAGCTGTGGAGAGCCAGAAGACAAGAGTCTAAGAGGAAGAGATGAAGACAACTATTTTCTTTATTTTCTTTTTTCTCACAGAATCACTATACCAATGGGGTGTTTTCAGTTATGTTATAGGAAAACTGTGAATCCCTTAAACCATGAAGAAATTTATTATATCAAAAAATTGGGGGATGCCTGTGTGGCTCAGTCACTAAGCGTCTGCCTTGGGCTCAGGTCATGATCCCGGGGTCCTGGGATCAAACCCCGTGTTGGGCTCCCTGCTCGGTGGGGAGCCTGCTTCTCCTCTTCCTCTGCCTCTCTCTCCCCCTCTGCCTGCTGCTCCCCCTGCTTATGCTCTCTCTCTCTCTGTGAAATAAATTTTTTTTAAATTTATTTCTGAATTTAAGAAGGTTCTTAATTTGAACAAAAATTGAGTTTAATGTAATCCTTCTAGTACACCATCCCACTGGTTTTCTTCCAGGGGCTTCCTGAACATGACCATAAGATGACTGCCATTATTAGAGACATCACCATCATGTCCACATAACCTCCCAAGCCAGGAGAATGGGGATGGGCAGAAAAACTGACTTCATATGCCTCTGTCATTTTCTAAGGGAGAAAAATCTGTTCTGGAGTCTCTGCAAACCTCTTCTTACTCTTCACTGGCAGAACTGAGTAACATACCCATTTCCAGACCAATCCCTGGCCAAAAAAAAATGTTTCAATGAAGTTGCCTTGATTGGCTTACAATGAAGGAAATTGCCACCTGAATAAAATGGAACCCACTTATTAAGGAATAAGGGTGGTAGATATTATATAGGTGTAGGCCTCCAAAGAAGTTCTCTCTTGCTGGCTCCTGGGGATGTAGAAATTAATCAGACACAGGCTCTGATCAACTGAATGAAGAGATGAGACAGTGAAGTGCTTGCGTCACTGACTCAGGTCCTTGGGCTCTCCAAGCAATAGAAATTTACTAGAGGCCAAACAGGAATTCCAGGCAAGGCTTTTATTGGGGCTTATGCTCAAGCACAAGGGAGACAGCTTAAAGGAAAGGGTGCTTCATTCTGGCTCTCTGAACAAAGGCTGGGGAAAGTTTTTAAAAAGACTGAAGTGGGAAAGGAGTGATTCTAAGCATGTAGTTGGGGAGAGATTTGGGATGTTGGGTGCACAGGGGTATCAAACAGAACATGCTTCATCATGCATTGCATGTCTCATTAGTATGTTAAATCTCCACTCTTGGGAGTGTTTTTAATATTATAATCAGGGGGAAAGTCAGTGCTGGGGCCCACCTTGGTGCAGACCGGTTTGGTTCGGTCTCTGTCGGTCTTTGTACGAGAGTCCTTCCTTTGGTAAGCATCCTGCTTCCGCATTCCTGCAAGATACGCTACTCAAGGGGCATAGGGTTTCAGCTGTCAAGGGATGCTGGGTTTCGCCATCAAGATTGAAGAGGACTCAAGTCTAGTCCCTGCTCTGTCTCATTTGGTCACAGTAGAGTGACAGTATACATAGTAATAGAGAGATGCCTGGATTTTTATGGGCTCTCCAAAAGAAACAGCTAACTCAGACTGACAAGGCCTAGTGTCATTCAGAAAGAGGTAACATCTAGGCTAGGTCTTAGAGACTCAGGTAAAGAAGAGAAAGAAAATTGCATTCCAGGCCGAGGGGAGTGAAAATACACAGGAGAGATGCCAGGAAATAGGTTAAATTGGTTGTTGGCGCATAGGTGGTGAGGCAGAGAGTGATAAGTGATGGCAGAAGCCATCTCTTAGAAGGTCATAACTGCTACAAGAAAGACTTGGGGGGCACCTGGGGGGCACAGTCGGTTGAGCATCCGATTCTTGGCTTAGGTTGTGATATCAGGGTTGTGAGATCGAGCCCCATGTCGGGCTTCATGCTCAGTACAGAGTCTGCTTGGGATTCTCCCTCCCTCTCCATGTGCCCCTCCTGCTTGTGCTTTCTCTCTCCTAAATAAATAAATATTTTTAAATTATTTTTTAAAGATTTTATTTGAGAGCGCGAACACGAGCAGGGAGAGGGGCAGAAGGAGAGGGACAAGCAGACTCCCTGCTGAGCTGGGAGCCCAACACAGGGTTCAATCCCAGGCTCTGAAATCATGACCTGAGCCGAAGTCAGATGCTTAACGGACTGAGCCACCCAGGTGCCCCTAAATAAATCTTAAAAAAAAAAACAACTTGGAATTTCTTCTTAAGAAAATGAAAAGCTGGGGCGCCTGGGTGGCTCAGATGGTTAAGCATCTGCCTACGGCTCAGGTCATGATCCCAGGGTCCTGGGATCGAGCCCCACATCGGGCTCCCTGCTCAGCGGGGAGCCTGCTTCTCCCCCTCCCTCTGCTTCTCCCCCTGCTCATGTTCTCTCTCTCTCTCTGTATCTCTGTGTCTCGAATGAATAAATAAAAAAATCTTAAAAAAAAAAAAAGCCGTTGGGACCATACCAAAAGGGAAGGCTTCTGTACAGCAAAGGAAATCATTAACAAAACAAAAAAGACAACTTACTGAATGTGAGAAGATATTTGCAAATGATACATCCCATAAGGGGTTAATATCCAAGGTATATAAAGAACGTATACAACTCAACACCAAAAGTCCCCCCCAAATAATCCAAATAATCTGATTTTAAAATGGGTAAAGGGGGGCACCTGGGTGACTCAGTCATTTAAGCGACCGACTCTTGATTTTGGCTCAGGTCGTGATCTCAGAGTCATGAGATCGAGCCCCACATCAGGCTTCACGCTCAGCACAGACTGCTTAAGATTCTCTCCCTCTGCCCCTCCTGCCTGTGCAATAAATAAATAAATAAATGAATAAATAAATAAATAAATAAAAATCTTTTTTAAAAACGGGCAGAGGACCTGAATAAACATTTTTCCAAAGAAGCCATATGGATGGCCAACAGATACATGAGAAGATGCTTGACATCACTAATCATCAGGAAAATGCAAACCAAAACCACGATGAAATATTACCTCACACCTACCAAAATGGCTAGAATAAAAAAGAAATAACAAGTATGGTGAGGATGTGGAGAAAAAGGAACCCTCATGTTGGTGGGAATGTAAATTGGTACAGCCACTGTCAGAAACAGTATAGAGGTCCTCAAAAAATTAAAAATAGAAATACTATGTGATTCAGTAATTCCACTGGATATTTATCCAAAGAAAACAAAAACACTAAATTAATGTTTAATTCTTTTTTAATTAAAAAGATAAAACACCCTTGGGCGCCTGGGTGGCTCAGTTGGTTAAGCGACTGCCTTCGGCTCAGGTCATGATCCCGGAGTCCCTGGATCGAGTCCCGCATCGGGCTCCCTGCTTGGCAGGGAGTCTGCTTCTCCCTCTGACCCTCCCCCCTCTCATGTGCTCTCTCTCTCTCATTCTCTCTGTCTCAAATAAATAAATAAAATCTTTAAAAAAAAAAAAAGATAAAACACCCTTATGTTTATTGCAGCATTATTTACAATAGCCAAGATATGGAAGCTGCTGAAGTGTACATCAATAGGTGAATGGATAAAGAAGATGTGGTATACATATATAATGGAATATTACTCAGCCATTAAAAAGAATGAGATCTTGCCATTTGCAACGACATGGATGGATCCAGAGGGTATTATGCTAAGTAAAATGTCAGTCAGAGAAGGACAAATACCATATGATTTCACTTATATGTGGAATCTAAAAAACAAAACAAATGAACAAACAAACAAAAGTAGAAACAGACCCATAAATACAGAGGACAAACTGATTGTTGCCAGAGGGGAGGGACTAGGGATGGGCAAAATGGGTGAAGGGGAGTGGGAGGTACAGTCTTACAGTTATGGAATGAGTAAGTCATGGGGATGAAAGGTACAGCATAGGAAATACAGTCAATGATACATCATAGTGTTGTATAGTGACAGATGGGAGCTACATTTGTGGTGAACCTAGCATAATGTATAGAGTTGTTGAATCGCTGTGTTACACACCTAAAACTAATATAACATTGTGTGTCAACTATACTTCAATTAAAAAAACTGCAAAAAATGAAAAAACATTTAAGCAGGAGGATGATTTGTCAGATGTGTGCTTCAGAAAAAAAAAAAAAATTGCGCTAGAGTCCTGCAAAAGGATAGATTTGAGAATGTTCCCAATTGAAGGCAGAGACCTTAGAGTGGAGGATATAGCAAGAGATTAAAGGGAAGTTGTTGAAGAGCTGCCCAGGGCAGGTCTAGGGTCCCAGAGAGGAGGAGTGGTCTGGGGAGAGATGTCCAGGCTCAGGAGACTGGCCTTGAAGACTGGACAGTCATGCGGAGTGAGGAAGAAGAAGGGCTCTATGAATCCCACAGTTTTTGAGTTCCTGTTACTATTGCTACATAATAAGCCACCCTAAAACATAGCAATGTCAAACAACCATTTTATTATGCTCATGGATTATGTGGGTTAGGAATTAGAACAAGGCACAGAGGAGATGCTTCTTTCTGCCCCCAAAGACTCAAAGGTTTGGGAGTGACTTGAAGTTTGGAGATTGGAGTTACTTGCAGGCTTCTTCATCCACATGTCTGGTACCTGGGTGGGAATGACTCCAATGCTGAGGACCTACATAAGGACTTAACAGCGTGGTGGCCTCAGGGTAATCAGATTTCTTGCATGGTGGCCGCCTTCCTCCAGAACAAGTGTCCCAAGAAAACCAGTAGAAGCTTCATGGCCTTTTCTGACCTAGCATCAGATGTCATGCAGTGTCATTTCTACTACATTCTGTTGGTCAAAGTAGTCCCAATCCCACCCAGATTCAAGGGGAGAGGGCACAGACCCTACCTTTCAGTGGGAGAAGTGTCAAAGAATTTTGTGGCTATTTTCTTTAAAAGCACCAGGGTAGGGGCGCCTGGGTGGCTCAGTTGGTTAAGCGACTGCCTTCGGCTCAGGTCATGATCCTGGAGTCCCGGGATCGAGTCCCGCATCGTGCTGCCTGCTCGGCGGGGAGTCTGCTTCTCCCTCTGGCCCTCCCCCCTCTCGTGCTCTCTCTATCTCATTCTCTCTCTCAAATAAATAAATAAAATCTTTTAAAAAAATAAATAAAATAAAAGCACCAGGGTAATTTGGTGGATTTGGGGGCCATCACTGAGATGGAATTCCATGAGAAGAGGCAGAGTATATTAGTATGCTAGAGCTGCCTTAATAAAATACCACAGACTGGGCAGTTTAGACAATAGAAACTTATTTCCTCCCAGTTCCGGAGGCTGGAAGTCCCAAGATCAAGGTGTCAGCAGCGCTGTTTTTTTCTGAGGCCTCTCTCCTTGGCTTGTAGATGGATGTCTTTCTTCTGTGTGTGTCTGTATCTTCATTTCCTGTTCTTATAAGGACACCAGTCAGATTGGGTCGGAGCCAAAGGCCCTCTCTCCAAATACAGTCACATTCTGAGGTAGTGGGGTTAGGGCTTCAACATAGGAATTTTGGAGGGACGCGGTTCCTTCCATCACACAGAGTTATCAGAGAAGGTAATGAGATCAAATTCTAGAAATGGGCCTGAAGGGACAAATGAACCCAAGATGATGTGCCTGGAATTCAAGAGCAAGGTCCAAGCTGGAGGCAGGGAATTGGGGATTATTAATGAGGTGTGGTTGAAGCCTTAAGTGTGGATAGGTTCACCCAGAGAGAATGTGAAACATGAGAGGAAGAGATTCTTTTCTGATTACTAGCATATGGTAATATGTATTGCACAAGAATACCTGCTAATGATAATTCATGCCAATTAACTAATCCATACTAATTCAGGATAACTTTGCGTCAGTTATCTTACTTGTTTTGCTCAAACATGTCCTCCATGAGAATTATTATCCTTAATTCACAGATGGGGTGACTGAGGCTCAGCAAAGTAAAAATGGGGGTCAAATCCAGCCCCCCCCATCTATTTTTGATTGGCTTATATTTTTTAATGGCTGAAGAAAAAAGAATAATATTCTGTGTCAAGTAAAAGTTATATACAATTCCAATTTCAGCATCCTTAAATAAAGTTTTATTGGCACACAGCTATAACAGCAAGGTTGAGTAGTTTTGATGGAGACACTATGGCCTGCAAAACATAAAATATTTACTACTGTGGCCCTTTACAGAAAATGTTGGCCAATCCCTGGGTTGGATGGCTTGACCAATTGCAACTCTAGTCAGTGGTAAATTTGGGTGTCCAGCCCAGGCAATCTGGCTTCACCATCTCAGGCACTGTGATTTACTGAAAGACTTTGCTGGCCATTTCAGATACAAGAAGAGTCAGGGATTTTTGCAACATAGGCAGGAACTTGTCCCACCAAGGCCAAGCTCAATCATTTCCCCTTGGCCTTACACAGATTAGACAATGGGGACACTCAGGAATCTGAGTCCTGTTGAGAATTTCCATTTTTTCACCTTAGTCACTTTACCTCTGTCCGTTTTACAAATCCTGGTGTGTTAATCATAGGCCATTTGGTAGCAAAGAACAAAACCCGCATATGCTTCAGTAAAGAGGGCTTATGGGAAACATGCAGGGGCATCCAGGAATCCCGGTTTCAGGAAGAACACCAGACTTCCAAAGACCTGGAAATTTGTGTGGGAGTTACTCTCTGTGGGGTCCCATGTCTCTTATTTTCTCTCAGCACCTGAATGCTTCTCCTCTATGAATAGTAGTGCCCTCTGCCATTCTCTTCACTTTAATTCCCAGTAAGACTATGACTTCCTTTTGACTCTTGGTTACATCCACACTTGTTACCCTTCCTCCCTTGGGAACCTTCTAACATGTGTCTTATATATATGACTCCAAAGAAATTTTTATAAAACACAAATCTGAACATGCCCTACTTCTGATTAAAAATCTTCAGTGATTTCCCATTTCATCGTCATCCTCCTGGCTTGGGATGCTGTGTGTGAGGTTAGGAGCTGTGGCAGCTATCTTGCAGCCATTAGGTGGCAAACTCCAGGAAGAAAGCCACCAAACTGGGGACGATAAAGTGGAAGGATTAAAATAAATGTGGTTCTTGATGATATTATTCAGACAGAATCCAGCCTAGTACTGTCCATTCCCAAAATTCTTGTAAAGTAGACCATAAATATTGTGTTGGTTTCAGATGTTGTTAGGTATAATTATAAACTGTAAATGACTTATAATTGAAAAACCCTAATTGATTCAGGGCCTTGGCAATAATGTTTTTAGGATGATTGTCTTTACTCTTCTCAGGAGACCAGAACTTAGAATTATCCAGAGCAAGGACCACAGTCTATGGAAATTCCAGGTGGGAAATGTATCTCTAGGGGCTAGGGACCTCAACAAGGACACATCAGAATGATGGAGTCAAGAGACTCTTTGGAGTGAGTTATAGAGAAATGCAAGATGAAGAAATAAATATAGTGAACGTACACTATTCCTTCAGGATGTTTTGCTGTGAAAGAGAGCCAAGAATTTGTTGGAAACTAAAGAAGGATGTGGAATCAAAGAATACATTTTTTATAAGATAAGAGGTTCTAGACCATATTGGGGTGCCGAAGGGAATGTTGGAGTAGAGAGAAGATATTGTTGCTACAGGAAAAAGGGGAAAAGTGAAGGAGGGAAGTTCTTAAGAAAGTGGGTTGGGGGCAAGGTTCAGAAGACAAGTAGAAAGCTAGGTCTTGGGGCGCCTGGGTGGCTCAGCTGTTAAGCGTCTGCCTTTGGCTCAGGTCATGATCCCAGGGTCCTGGGATCGAGCCCCACGTCGGGCTCCTTGCTCAGCGGGGAGCCTGCTTCTCCCTCTGCCTCTGCTGCTCCCCCTGCTTGTGCTCTCTCTCTCTTTCTCTGTCAGGTAAATAAATAAAATCTTAAAAAAAAATAATAATAATAAAAAAAGAAAGCTAGGTCTTGGGCTGGTGTACTTGCTTGTTGGTCATGGAGGCAAAAGCAGAGAACAGCGGGGCAGGCGGAGACAGGAGGGTGGATTTGGTGGAGTACAAAGCAAGGGCATCAGCTGTGAGTGGACATGACAGAGGAGGTTCAGAGCTTTAAGGAGAAAGCAGAAAGGCCAAAGTAATTATCATGGACCTTGGGGAAGTGAAGGTAATAGAGAAGCAGTAGCCTTCCAGAGCAGTGATTCCTGGTCTCCACATGAAGAGGCTGGTGCTGGATGTTCCATGGGACCCATCAACAGGACTCAGCTCTGCCTCCTCAAAACTGCAACCTTAAACCTTAGGGCAGTCGCCTCCCCTCTCCAAGCCAGAGTTTCTTCCGTCATTTGGTGATGATTATGTTTAGCCCGTTCGGAGCTTGCTGAGCTCAGAGGCAAGAAGAGTGGGGATGCAGCACAGTAATGGCCCTGTAGATGCGACTCAGTAAATGGGAGCCACCGTGATTTGGACTGGTTGCACGTAACAGGCTTCCTGCTCACCCTCCAACCACGGTGGAGTAACAGTTGCACAGTGTGTCCCCTCCTGTCATTGCAGAATCTTCCTTATTCATTGCCTTTCAAATGATTGCCTTAAAGAATCTTGAGGACAAACAGTCCTCAGGGTGTCCCTGTGGTTAGTTGTGGGGGAGGGAGGAGAGAGGGAAGGGGGAAACACCTGCAAGTTACTTCTCAGACTGTAGGGCATCGAAATTCCATAGAAACGTGAGCCATGTATGTAACTTTAAATGGTCTGGTAGGTACTTTGAAAAAATAAGAAGAAACAGGTGAGGAGAGCCTGGGTGGCTCAGTCAGTGAAGCGTCTGGCATCTGCTCGGGTTGAGATCCCGGGGTCCTGGGATCAAGCTGAGTGGCGCTCCCTGCTCAGCAGAGAGTCTGCTTCTCCCTCTGCCTCTGCCCCTCCCCCCACTTGTGCACGGGCTCTCGCTCTCTCGCTCTCAAATAAATAAAAAAAATATTAAAAAAAAAAACAGGTGATGTTAAATTTTAGAAAATATTTTACTTAATCTCCCATAGCCAAATAATTGTCATTTCAGTATGGAGTCAATATAAAAATTATTGAGATATTTCACATTATTTTTTAACATTCTAAGTCTTTGAAATCTGATGGGTGCTTTTACTCGTACAGCCCATCTCAAATAAGACTAACCATGTTTCGAGGGCTCGAAATACGGGGGGTGAGTGGCTACTGCACTAGATAGCTCAGGTGAAGAGGTGGGATGGCAGAGTAGGAGCAGGAGACCTTGGCTGGAATCTGACAGCCTGAGCTGCTGAGTAAAGCTCTTGGCAAGAGCCCAGCATGTATTTTGCACAGCCCATCTTGCTAACTTTCATCCCCAGCATGTATTTGGACGGTAATTACTACCGTGCTCTTCTTCATCCCCAAGAGTACGGAGCCCACACAATGGATGGAGAAGGGCACCCCATCTCTCCGGTCAGGAGAACCACAGAGACCAGAGCCTGACTTCCTCTAGCACAGAATCCACAAGATATAACACTTGATGACACATTGTTACCACTCACTGATCCATTTTGCCTGTCTTTGAAAACCAACCAAATATTGTGCCTGACCTCTCACAAAGGGGAGCTCTCATGCCCCTTACGAGAGAGGAGGGCAGGATCTGAGACGGGGAAGTTCCGTCTTGTTGCCCTCAGGCAGAGAGTCAGGGGAGGAAGAAAGTCTTAGCTCATGTCTGTCTGACTGTGAGTCATTGGAGCTATCTCTCATCAATCAATCATCAACCAGATGTCCATACACCTTTTTTTTCTTTGCGTCTTAAAAATTGTGATAAAATACACATAATATTTACTATTTTTAAGTACATAAGTTAGTGGCATTAAGCACATTCATATTGCACAACCATCACCACGCCCTAGTTCCCGAACTTCCTCATCACCCCAAACAGAAACTCCGTACCCATCAAACAGTAATTCCCCATTCCCCAGCCCCTGGCAACCTGAATCTGCTTTCTGACTGAGTTTGCCAGTTCTGGACATTTATCTACGTGGAATCATATAATATGTGATCTTTTATGTATTGCTTCTTTCTCTCTTCGAGGTACATCCATGTTATAGTAAGCGTCAGTGCTTTGTGTCTTTTTATGGCTGAATAATATTCCACTGTGTGAATGGACCACACTTTGTCTCTCCACCCATCCGCTAATGGATATTTGGCTTGTTTCCTTCCACCTTCTGGCTACTGTGAAGAGAGCTACTATGACCATCTGTGCACGTTTTTGTTAGAGTTCTTGTTTTCTCTATATACTTTTTGCCCAATCTTTTCTCTCAGAGGGCAAGGACCTTAGCTTCTTTAGCTAAGTGATCTCGCTGGTAGGCGACTTGCATGTTAGCAATTGTGGGAGTATCTGTGATAGTGTGATTTATAATAAAAAATATGTATTTGATCTTCACCCCTGTTTCTGTCATAAAGCTTCCAAATCTCTTGGAATTTCCCGTAATGGGAGTAATGAAGGTGTTTGTTGTTACGTTAATGAGGTGACTTTTGAAAAGCACCTAAGGATGGGGGCCAGTCACCAGAGGAGTCAACTTTCAGTAACCCCGCCCCCTCCTTCCGCCATCTCCTGGGAGGGGAGAGGGGCTGGAGATTGAGTTCAGTCACTAATGACCAAAGATTTAATCAGTCATGACTATGGAATGAAGCTTCCATTAAAATCCAAAAGGCTGGGTTTTGGAGGGCTTACAGTTTGGGGAACCAGAATGCTTCCACACGCCACCAGGCTTAGCCCCAAACTCCATGGGGACAGAAACTCCTTTGATTGGGACCTCGCCCTATGTTTCACTTCATCTGGCTGTTGATTCATATCCTTTATTATTTTTTTAAGATTTATTTATTTATTTGAGAGCGAGAGAGCAGAGTGGTGAGAACACAAGTCGGGGGAGAGGCAGAGGGAGCCTGATGCGGGGTTCGATCCCAGAACCCTGGGATCATGACCTGAGCTGAAGGCAGATACTTAACCGACTGAGCCACTGAGGCGCCCCAGTTCATATCCTTTAATATTCTTGGTAATAAACTGGTAATCTAATGAGTAAACAGGTTTCCTGAGTTGTGTGAACTACTCTAGCAAATTAATCAGACCCGAGGAGGAGGTTGTGGGAAGCAGGTGACAATTTGGTCTTGCACCTGGCATCAGAAGTGGGAGGGGGGCAATCCTGTGGGACTGAGCCCCCAACCTGTGGGGTCTGACTCAGTGTAGTGTTGGAATTGCGTCAAACCGTAGGGCACCCAGCTGGTGTCAAAGAATTGCTTGGTGGTGTGGGGGAAAACCCCACATGTTGAAATGAGTGTCAGAATCATCGACTCCTCATTTTCCTCTTCCTTGACCCGCTCTTTGTCATGGCAGCCGTGCATCCAGCCCGGAGTCTAACTCTCTAGTGGAGGAACTAGATTGCAAATTTAATTTAATTTTAATGCATTTAAATCTAAATAGCTCCATGTGGCTAGAGGCCACAGGGTTGGCTCTGCAGCTCTCGTATGACTGAGGGTCCCTCTCCCCTTCTCCCCACCACACTCTGAGCTCATCAAGGCTGTTCTGAGTCCCGTTTGCCTCTGCGTTCTGGCCACAGAGCCTGACACGTGCAGGCCCCAGAGAATATGAAGGAGTAAGTACCCTCAGGTCTCCTGTTTGCCTTTGTATTCCCAAATTTCTCTCCGCTTTTGACAAATAGATTTGTGAGGTAGCTGCTGGTATTTTCTGATAACCTTTCAAACCTCAGGGAGACGCGTATGTCGTCAGCGCAGATCACAAATCAACCCTCAGGTGCAGGGGCCAGCAGAGGTAGGAGCATGGGGGTGAGGGGCTTGGGTGTTTAGATTCCCAAGAGTCTCTGGCTCAGCCACAAATGGTGCCAACACATCCCTGACTGTTTGGAAATCAGGAGAGACCCCAGTTCCTGTTACTCAGGCAGCCCCTGGTCTACTTCTCCTTCTGGTCCTTCAGCTCTGCTCCTTTAGAAATCATGGAAGATTGTGCAAGACTGTTGAATCTCAGATCTGTGCCTCTGAAACAAATAATGCAATATATGTTAAGAAAAAAAAAAAGAAGAAGAAGAAGAAGGTAGCGGGAGGGGAAGAATGAAGGGGGGGAAACCAGAGGGGGAGACGAACTATGAGAGACGATGGACTCTGAAAAACAAACTGAGGGTTCTAGAGGGGAGGGGGGTGGGAGGATGGGTTAGCCTGGTGGTGGGTATTGAGGAGGGCACGTTCTGCATGGAGCACTGGGTGTTATGCAGAAACAATGAATCATGGAACACTTCATCTAAAACTAATGATGTGGGCGCCTGGGTGGCTCAGTCGGTTAAGCGACTGCCTTCGGCTCAGGTCATGATCCTGGAGTCCCAGGATCGAGTCCCGCATCGGGCTCCCTGCTCGGCAGGGAGCCTGCTTCTCCCTCTGACCCTCCCCCCTCTCATGTGCTCTCTCTCTCTCTCATTCTCTCTGTCTCAAATAAAGAAATAAAATCTTAAAAAAAATAATAAAAAATAAAACTAATGATGTAATGTATGGGGATTAACATAACAATAAAAAATTTTTAAAAAGAAATCATGGAAGATTGAGAAATTTTGCTTCATCAGAAGATAGATCTGTGAAGGGTAGAGAACAGAGAACCTCAGCTCTAGGGCAACTAGGGAGTGCTGGGGACCCAGACTCCTGGCACCGAGGACTTCATGGCTCTGACCCTCTGCCTTCCCAACTCTGTTAACAGTCCCTCTGTAGAGGATTATCTGCACAAGGAAGAGAGGACAGAGAATATTCACACAACAGGACGCTCCTCTACAGGCAGGAGAATGAGCCAATCATAACAACGTGCACAACTGTGGATGAATCTCACAGACATAATGTTGAGCAAAAGAAGCCAGGCACCAGAGGCACCTGGGTGGCTCAGTTGGTTGACCGTCCGACTCTTGACTTCAGCTCAGGTGATGGTCTCGGAGTCTCGGGGTCGTGGTACTGAGCGCTGCATCAGGCTCTGTGCACGCAGCGGGGAGTCTGCTTGAGATTCTCTCTCTCCCTCTGCTCCTCCTCCCACTCATGTACTCTCTCTCCCTCGCCCTCTCTAAATAAATAAAATCTTTAAAAAGAAGAAGAAGCCGCCACTAGGCGTAAAAGAGGAGGCACTGTCTGAAATTTTAAAACGGGTCGATTAGACCGAGTCGATTGGAATCAGGACAGTCCGTCTCGTGTGTGGGGGGCGTGGGGGGGGAATGGGCACGGGCTGAGGGCAAGGGGGTGGTGAGATGTTCTCCTTCTTGATCTTGTGACCATTTGTTGGTGGTACATTTATGATAAGTGTAATGTTCTGTATGTATGTTATACTTTGGTGAACAGTTCACTAGAGAGAGAAAGAAGGGAGGACGGAAAGAAAAGAGGCGGGAGGTAGAGGGGATGGAGGGGTGCAGGGACAGAGAAAAGAGAAAGGGAGGAGGGAGCACTTTCCTGGCACAGGAGAGGTGAAGGATGGGTTTCAGAGATTTCTGCAGCTGCAGATTTGAGGTGGGTGAGTTGACACAGGGCTCCAGGAAGACCGTGAAAATCATTTCGTACTCTTCCCCACCCCACCTCATCCACACAGAGGGGCGCTGGGACAAACACCAGCACTGCGCACAGAAATATCTGTGTTCCCAGCACAGTTGTCAGTGACCTGAAGCAATCTGGATCGTGCCTGAGGCAGAGACCACCACGGACAAATGCCCACTATGGGCAGGATTATTTCCACAGGCTTCAGATGGTCTCGGTCCCCCAAGCGTCAGAACAGGCAGGGACCATGATTTCTTGACTCTGACATGGTGGCGACCCCAAATCTGTCCTTCTCTCTGCCCCCTGTTGTCTGTGGGGGCAACACCAGTGATGTGTTGAGATGGCTTGTACCCTCTCGCAAAGAGATAGTTGTTAAAATTTCAGGAATTTTAGGAGCCATTATTAGAAATCAATCATATAAAATTAAGTAAGTTACATTTTAAAAAGACAAATTCTTAAAATCCATCACCTCCTAATTTCTTTGCTATATTTGAGGAGCGAATCAAGTTCCAACATACATCTTTGTTTCACGTCTGTCTTTCATTAACGTAAACAAAAATACCACCCGACATTCATGTCGCACCTACACTTCTTCGTCAGTGAACGAGCTACATCTTTGCTGGATTAGATAATAATCAAATATTCGTTTGTAGTCTGATACTGTGATATTACTGTTGGCGACAGAATTACGAAAATTGGTGCTGGGTTTTGCAAGAAACAGCAAGTCTCCTGAAACTATAGTCATATGGAATTTACAACAAAGAGTATCATGGATTGTACTATTATTTGTAAACTGTGTGCTACCTGGGCTTTAAAATCAGTAAATCTTTTATTGTAAACGTAAGTCTCTATATACAGGCATACTGTTTTTTCTGGAGCCTGTTGTTAACATTTAACAGCACACCGCAGTGCAGAAAGCACGTGGACTTCCGATTCCGAACGAGCCGTGTTCAAATCCCAGCTCCGCTGCTACCTGTGTGACCTTCACCGGGTCACTTACCTTTTTGAACCTCAGTTTTCTCTAACACCGGGTCTGTAGTAACTATCTGAAGGAGACCTTTGGTTAGAGCTAATGGATGTGAAGTAGGTGGTCTGGGGTGTGGCGCAGACCCTGGCCACCATCAACATTTTGGCTATTTCCGCCTGCTGGAGACAGGCCTGCAGCACTGACCACAGAGGAGGCTCCCGGCATCTGTCCCTCTGACTTCCTCCATCTGGAGCCCACAGGGCACCCCTTCGTGCCCTGCCATCTGTGCTGCACGCTGTCCACTCCCCAAACTTTTCCAAGCTCCTTGAAATAGTCTCGAGCGGGCGGGTCTTTTCTCCCTCCTCCAGAGCTGAGGAAGCCGGGGCCCAGGGATTGGCTCTGTGGCCAGCACAGCTCCATCCACGCACATCAGTACGGTCATGGGCTCTCCTCGTCTGCAGCTGGAAGGAGGACACTCGGCCAGGGTAGGACATGACTTGCCGAAGGCCACCAGCCTTGGAACCCAGGAGCAGCTGACTCCAGACCATGGGCCCCTCCCAGACCCTACCGGGCTGACCCCCCCAGATCATGACTGAGGTGGCCAGAGTCCCCTGTTGCCACCTGAACCATTCACGGAGACCCTCAGTGCTGCTGGTTCGGGAACAGTTAACAAGTATCTCACATGGCAGTGTGCCAGGCAGATGCTCTCTCTCCGTGAATCTGAAGGGCTACCCTGTGAGGGACAACTTGAGATACTTCCATTTCACAGATGAGGAAAGAGAGGCTCAGGGGAATGAAATGACTCCTTGCCAAGAACACACAAGTAACCACCTCCTCCTTGGGGCCCCAGACTGTCCCTCCTTCCACATCCTCGCATCTGTCTTCTGACTCAGACAGTTGTGTTCCTCCCATGGAAGCTCATCAAGCACTGGTCTGTCTTGGAACTGGACTCAGGTTCACAGTGGACCGCTTTCGGAAGGAAGTGGTGGAGGCACAGAGCCAAAGCCATGTGAGCAAGAGTAACCTGGGTCTCACAAAATTTTCTGTTGGAGCTCAGAAGAGAGTCCAGCCCCAGGCCTCCGCTTCAGCACCTAGCAGTGCAGATCCCTCCCTCAGACCCAGGGGTCCTGCCCCCAACCCCTCCTCCTTCAGACCCAGGAGTCCAGGCCCCCAGCCCCTCCTCC